>NW_013665753.1:444227-470001 GCF_000517525.1 Limulus polyphemus
GTATGACAAAATTTTAGTTGTGGTAAAGTGGGAAGGGTGTTACTGCAGAGGTAAACACCTGTTTGAAATTCATCTTAATTCTAAAAATGTAAAATTCAAATCAGGTAGATTTACCTCTGGAATACTGAAAGCCATAATACTGACATTGTAAAGGAGGTGGAAGCTAATAAACACAAAAAATAAACTAAAAATATAAAATTACAAGCTACAGACCAAGAAGATAATAATCTAGACTACAAGAAATACATAGCTAAGTAGAATATCAGTAAATTCCAGAACTAGAAAATAATTTGCATAAATGGATTTGAGAGAGAATAAATGGAGTGGACCAGCATCATAAAAAGAATGGACCTGAATGGTACTCAAAAAGAAGGCAATCTTTTCAGTAGGGTATATCTTCACCAGTGATAACTTTAATTCGTGCAAAGATGTCAGTTTTGTGAGTGATAATGTTGTGCTGAACATGTTTAGCTAATACTGGGACACATATGATGGCATAAACAGGTAGGAGGAATATTATGTCCTATTTAAGTGGTGGAAGGTGCTTGGGGGAACATTCCAGACATGTATTATGAAAGGACATACTCCAAAGGAAGTAGTCGAAGTAGCCTTTCTTCATCCATATAGAAAATGGCCAGTGGATCACATAACTGACAAAATTAGTGGGTGTTAGGGAGAATCCAAAAAATACTCAAGGAGTCCCTAAAAACAACCTCAATTATATGAGTACAGTTCGATGGGAACACAAAACATAAAAAAATAGTTGTTTGTAGCTGAGACATCTATTGATAATGGTAGCCTCATTTCCAGCATTTCTAATGCCACACAAGGATATGCATGTGAAGGTGGGAGAGGTTCCTGCCAAGGCATCATCAACCATTAGGTGGCTCCTTCTGTCCAATTCTGAAAGGCAACATCCTCTCATAGAACTCCAACATACAGGATGGAGTTTTGTCTAGGATAAATACATAGGTATATGCAACATGCAAGAACCCTGACTGAATAAATCCTTATATATAGTGTCTCACATAAGGAGAGGCCATGGTTTGTTTTGTGTATCTATATATATGTATATATAATTAGATAATTTTTCAACCTCAGATGCCTTTAGATTTGTGAATGAAGTGTTGGGCAAGCACAGGAGGTTAAATGACATGCAAGAGTCCTGAGTGGACAAATTGAGATAAATACAGATTCTTCATACATAAGAAGAGACGGTGTTTAATTGTTGTATCTTTCTTGTTTAATACTGTTCTTTTGATGTCAAAATTATTCACAATCTTGTAAATCCTGGAAATAGTTAACAATGGATATTGGGCAGAATGTACAAAAATCAAGCTTGAAGAATAACCACAGGCAGCAAGCAGAATCCTGAAACTAAAGATACAGTGCTGTAAAGAAGGTTAAATATCAACAAAATATATAAAGATTTATCTCTATGCCAACCTATAAGATGTCCACTACAGAGAACAGGAATTGAAAGACATCATCAACTGGTAAAAGTGATGAGATGTAACCTGAGATTCACTATTAAGGTTGTCAGGGACTTCATGATGAGAAAAGCAAATCAGATGCAGAAACTAATTAGTTAATGTGGCTGGAGCAAGATCCATGGAAAAAGAATCATCATAAAACATAAATAACCAACATTGATTCCCTTGAAAAAATTCTATTCTTGTAAGATAGGAACAAACAGTACTGATCAGGCATATAAAATGTTCATTGGAGTAGGTAAATCTATAGGACATAAAATAGTTTTGACCAACTCTTACAACCTAAGTCTCAGGTAGGAAGGCTTTAACAGGTTACAAATATAGAATTTCCCTGAAAAAAAAAAGAGTATGAGAAACATCAGTGGCAAAAAAAATCTGAGAGTCTCCTCCCTGAAGCTAGTAGCAAAACAAGATATAACTTCAGGGAAGATAGTAGAGTTAACAAGTTGTCAAAGGTTATAAAGGTGAAGCCAGGTTTAAATTGCACTGAGAACAATGTGTAGATATTATTAGAGATATCATTAAAAACCTCAATTAAAGACCTTGAAAACGTTGAGGTTGAAAGAGGCATATAACTTCTGTGGCATTGAAAGTGACTGAGAGTGCAGCTCTGTAGTTTGCAATAGAAAGAGCTACATAAAAACTATCAGTGCATTGGAGAAATACAATATACCCAACTTCTCAGGCATCAACTGACAAGATAGAATGTCTGCAAGAATATGACAACACTTGAGCTATCCAAAAAGAAAAGCTATCTTTCCTAACAAAATACTGCATAATATAACTAGCTGTGAAGCTGAGGACAACAAACATTGTGAAAGAATTACCAAAAAAGTAATGGAATAGGTCTTTCTGATCTGGGTGAGAGGAGTGAAAACCATAGTGCAACAGGCCAACATGGGGCAGTAAGAAGAACTAAACAGTGAGGCCAACTGATCTTGACCAATACCTAAGAAGGAAGATGAAGAAAAGGGTAGGCATATAGGAAAAGTTCTCTCAAGCTGGGCTCAAAGCATTTACCAGAAGAGGAAAGCATTAAAGCATCAGAAAATGATGCACTGACATCATGAATGCATCAGTCATAGGATGAACAAACCACTGGCAGAACCAATGAAAAATTAGCTTAGAAAAATACATTATGTGAATAAAGCCAAAAAAAGAGAGAAACTTGAGCAAACAGATGTTGCGAGATCAAGTCCCACACTTAATACTGATATATGCTTCCAAATTGAAGTATTTGTGAGTACTAATTTACAGCAATGGTGTAACCAGTGCAGAAACTCCTGAAATTCTTATTTAACAGAATAATGTGAGAATGGGATATCTGATAACACCACAGACTCCTCAAAACATCCTAGCTCTGGAAAGAGGTATCAGTGAAAAGATCTAGACCCAGAGGAAGTGGAAGACAAGGTGAACCTACAATGGAAAACTTACAAATGAGTCTCATTTGAAGGTAATGGAGAGTAGTAGGTGAAATTCCAAAGACAACAGGATTGACTTCATGAAGGAGCAAGGTTCAACTGACAGTGTGTAAAGTGAGCACTATTTATAGGAATTATTTGAAAAGGTTTTTTGTTGTACTAAACTTGAAGATAGCTTTGATATACGGAAACATCTGTTGGCTGAGTTCTTGCACAGATCTTAAAATATAACGTTCATAAATGGACACATGGGCTCTTATAGATACATAGATCTTGAAAGTCGAGTTGTTTAAAACTTGAAAATAGTGTTGATAACTGGATCAATTGTTGGTTGAGATGTTGCAAAAGAAATATCTGGTGAAGCTTTTTGCCAGACACTAATCATAGCAGAACTGTCTGGAAAATGATCTATAGGAAATAGTACAGCTTATAAAATGAGTCATATCGACATAACCGGTAAAGCAATCACTGATTGGCGTGTCCTTTAGCCAATCAGGAAATGTCACAGACCTACTGAAGAATGTGTAGATTGTATAGGAATTCTTTTTGTAGGCATAGTACAGGTTTATATATTTTAATAAAGGTGGCTTCCAAAATAGAGAGATGAAAGTTCGACTGACCATTTGTAATAATTTCAAACATGCTATCCATGTAGTTGTCAGCACAAGTTGGGCTCACTAGTAAATGCTGGCCAATCGCTGATTCACATTTTGGTGGTAGAACTTTTGTTTTACAGGAGTGACATGGTAAATGCAATCTTTGTGAAGTGCAACCTATGTACCGACATTCGCGGTGGCACAAGAATTCATAAATAACCATACTTTTCTGTGTGGTAGGTATCGTATCTTTGTGTGTTGCAGGCAAGAACTTACGTGTGGAATAAGCACACTAGGGGTTCACTGCACGAAAACATTTAGTAATGGCCTTTTTCAATTGTTTTTCAGATTTTGTTTAAATGTTACCAATCCATGATAGTTTTAGATAAACAGGGCACTTGTTAGGATCAAATTTTGGATCAGATGAGAAGCTCACAATTTTCCTTGATGAAATTTGATTGATGACATTTTCTGGATACCCATTTTCTAGTAAAATAGTTTTAATTGTCTTCAAATCAAAATCTAGTTTAGATTTTGAACAGATAACTAGAGCATGATGGACTAAAGTAGCAATGAGATTCGTTTTGCAACTTTTGAGACTGAAAGTATGCCATCGTGTGTATTGTCTTGTAAAGGTAGGTTTTCTGTATATACTGGTGAGAAAATGAAAGTCATCTTTTTCATCTAAAACATCTAGTAATGATAAAGAGTTATGTTGTTCCTTTTCAAAAGTAAATTTGAGAGCTGAGTGCAATGAGTTGAGGTCTTGTAAGAAACACTCACATTCCTTTTCAGTTTTAAAGATGGCAAATGTGTCATCTACATAGCGGAAGTAAACAGCAGGTCTGGTAACTTTGTTAAATAGTTCTTTTTCATGTAAACCAATAAAAATATTGGCTAGGGCAGGTCCAAGAGGAGAACCCATGGTGACTCCATCAATCCATTGATACATGATATCATTAAAGCTGAATTCTACCGAACGTGTTGTAGTATTCATCAATTCCATAACGGGTCCTTAGGTATTGGAGAGCATTTGAACTTCTCCAACATACAAAGTATCTGCACAAATTTTGATGGTTTCTTCCAGGGGTGCATTAGTAAACAGGCTGCTGATGTCAAAGGAACACAAAAACGATTGTTTAGGGTCAAGGCTAAGGTTCTGTATGGTTGTAGCAAATCAAAAGGAATCTTGAACACAGTTTTCCGAAAAGTATGTTAACACCTGTTCTAAAATTTCCAATAGCCACTTCGCTAATTCATGTTGTGCAGAGCCAATCATAGACAAAATTGGGTGGACTGGTTCATCCTTTTTGTGTGTTTTAGGAAGGCCATACATGCAGGGATGTTGTGAGCCTGAGGGCCTAATCCTGTCATAAATATCATGCCAGTCAGTGATTGCTTTACCGACTTATGTTGATCTGACTCATTTTATAAGCTGTAATATTTCCTTTAGATCATGTTCCAGATGGTTCTGCAATGATTAGTGTCTGCCGAAAAGCTTCAACAGATATTGCTTTTGCAACATCTCAACCAACAATCGGTCCAGTTATCAATGCTATTTTCAAGTTTTGAACAACTCGACTTTCAAGATCTATGTATCTACATGAACCGATGTTTCCATTTATGAATGTTATATTTTAAAATCTGTTTCCATATATCAAAGCTATATTATAGGAATTGTATGGATCTCATATTATCAACAAAACATGTGAAAAAAATATTTCCAAATGAAAAACATGCATCAGTTCCCATAATTTTCCACTGTCCCATCTTCCACGTGACTTATTATGCAAGCATCAGGGGATGTTACATAAGCTCCATTCTCCCACCATGATTTAAGTTTTATTGAAAGTTGTAGTCATAATTAAATTTTGGAGAAGGTATTTCAGAGGTAAATAACTATTGAAATTAATTTTAATTCTAAAAAATGTCAAATTCAAATAAGGTTGACTTACTTATGAAATAAAGAAAGTCAGAGTACCCAAATTTTAAACTCAACAACAATGAAATGCTTTCAGTATTTCTGAGGTAAGTACCTGTTTGAAATACATTTTAATTAAACAAAAAATGTAAAAATTCCAGCTTTAAGAATATTGGTATTTTTGGTTTACTTGCACAGGTTTATTCTTATTGGTTCAAGTACACCAAACAAGTTGATGACCTGTTGGAAGAAGCCTTGCGTTTCAGCATTAAAGGAACCCTTCAGACCCTTTCCCAAGCAGTAAATGGTGATTCTAAATCAGACCCTAGTCCACTGATGAAAGTAATGATGACACTTCAAAATATCAAGGTAAAAATAAGTAAAATATGTTTGAAAGCAAAGTTTTGTGATGGGCATAGCTAGAACTGTGAAAAATAATTCTGAACAAAAATTATATTATCCAATATTTCTTATCCAAATTGACCATCACATGCTTCTACTGGATAAAAAATTAATTTTTTCAAGTTTTCATCATATAAATGTAAATGGGATAAAGCAGTGTGTACTGTAACTAGTTAATATGTTTTATACTCTGTTGAAAAAGAATTAAATATCTAGCTTTAATGATATATAATGTATTAATTATTGAAATTATACATGAAGCTTCTCACAATTGGCTCTGTCTGTATTGTATTTTTCTTTTCTTACTACTTAGCTATGTTGACTAAAATGTAATTTTAGGATGAAAAATGAATAGATTACCATAGTATAAAAACCAAGGAGAGAAAACCTACGTCATTTCTGGTATGATATGAATTTCATTAGAAAATAGTAAATTTATCAAAAATACTTCTTCATCAAACTCATTTTACATGATGTTGTAATGGAGTGTTATTTTTTCCTTTAAAGATTGAATTCTTCCCAAACATCAAATCATTGAATAAACAAATAGTTATAACTGCTCAACGAGTTCTGGACTCTGTTAAAGGTCTTGACAGATTGATAGATGCTTTTACAGAGAAGCCATCACAAAAGGAAGTAAGTAACATTTAGGTTATATTGGGTATTAAGTTTCACAAATATTATAATTATCAGTGCTATGGGAAAGTTCCTGAAAAACATCAAAATTATTTCAGTTTTACGAAAAATTTCTTTAGAATTGTTATAGGTCAGCTATTTTTTTGTTAAGTGTAATTTCAAGAAAAATTAAGTATATTTCATTCAGTTAAACAGTTTTCATTTTGAGTTTAAAATTAAATGTGGTAGTTAGAAATTAAAACAATATTTTGTAGTAGAAACAAAACTTATATTTTACATTAAGTACCATAAGTTATAATCTTTTTTTCTTTACAGTCAGTATATGAAGTAGTGGGAAAAGATTCTGATGTGATAAAGTTAAGAAACTCTATCAAACATGGACTAAAAGAAAATGCAGAAGAAATGATGCAGTACTTAAGGTCATGGGATAAATTCCGACACATGTGGGAAATAGATAAAGATTTATTCATTGAACGCTATCAGCAGTTGAAACTTTCTGTTACGTCATTTGATTCAGATATTGCAAGGTATAAGACAATTAAAATATAACCTACATTTTTTTATTTGGAGGTGTGTACTAGTATATTTTGTAATATGATTTCATTTATGGTTTATGATGTTTATCAGTTTTAGCTCTTACCCATGCTGTATTGAATCTACCTAAGCCTTTTTTGTACTTCTGAGACAGAATTTCTCAGGTATGTTTTTTTTTCCTTCATTTTGCACTTCATTCCCTGTTTCTTACTTTTATGGTTTTTTTTTTTACTTTCTATCCAGATATGCAAGTCCATAGTTGATTATTTTTGCCCAGCTTTGGTACATGTATGCTTTGTTCTCTTTCCTTTATTACCTCACATACATGGGCATAACATCAGACTATAATACTGTTCTTATACTCTTAAACTCTGGAGTCTTTTTTTCAAGCTTGGGGGGTCTGATCCTCTGTCTTTTGTTTAACTTACTTAGGCTTAATTTTCCCACCTTTGTCTTTCACTCTCTACCTTTTTACATTATTTTTCCTCCTTTCACCTTCTATCCATGTTAATACATTATTCCCTTGAGGGGTTTCATTTGTCTTCTCTACAGAGACATATTTATCTTCCTCAGCCTTCTCACTTCGTATTTGGTTGTTCTGTTGCTAGAATGTTTTGGGGCGAGATGCTCTTCTTACTCAAGTGAATTTGTCTCCCTTTCATCTGACTCCTTTTCTCTGCTAGTGTGATTTTACTGGAGTCACATTTTGGAGCTACATTCCAGTGTTCTTCCTTATTGTCATTGGTTTTCCTTCTCTCCCATACTCCTTCGTTACCTCTTTCTGTCTCCTGAGAGTCGTGCTACTTCTTCTTTCCCTATTCCCACATCCCGTTTCTCTGTTCCCACCTGTCCTTCCACTGCTCATAGACTTCAGTACTGTCAGTCTTGGGTATGGCTGTCTTATAGGTTCAGGGACTTTGCAGACTTTTGCCCTTCATTTGCAGCTGATTGTTGGGTATTGGGAGTTCTTTCAGAGCCTTACCCTTCTTTCTTTTTTTTCGTCTCTTCCTCCACTCTACCGTGTTTCTGTTACTTTCCCTCCTCCAGGGGATATTGTTTCTTGCCTTCATTAGTCTGTTACACTATTGGACTTAATGGCTATAGACTCTATCAAATGGGTTTCTCATCCTTTTCAAGGATTTTATTCCTGTCTTTTTATTGTTCCCAAGGAATTAGGGGGTTGGCATCTGGTCATAGATATTCAAGTCTTAGTTAGTTTCAAGACCTCCCTCGATTTACCTTGGAGACTTTTCTTACCCTACTGTGTGATCTTTTGTTACAGGTCTTTAGTTGACCAAGGTGGATGTCTTGGATCCTTATTTTCACATTTTAATCAGTCTAAACAAGCCACTTACAGTCATCTTCTTCTCCTCACACCCATTCAGTATATCTTTCATTTGGGTGTTTTTCAGTTTGCATTTCTGCTGGGCCAAGCCTTCTCCTCTTCTTTTGAGGGACATGGAGAAATTAGTTTCCTATGTCAGATCCTCTCCTTCTCTCATTGTGCAGAAAGTTCTCTCTTTTTTAGGAACTTGGGCTTGCTTCCATTGAATTCCTTATCTCCTTAGGTTGTGCTAATTTGTGATGTCTGAAATGGACTTTGCACAATCAATAGAATATTGCTCAGAGATCCCTTGACTGCTTCATTCAACTTCCCTTTTCATACAGATTGATTTTGCCTGGTGGCTCGACAGAGACAGCATCTCGGCTGGCATTCCTCTTCATCCTCCTCATCTAGATCTTCATCTGATTGCAGATGCATCTCTGATGAGGAGGGGCATATTTGGACACTCAGGAGATAGCTGGTCAATGGTTTGTGGTCAAATTAGATCTTCAAATCAATCTCTTGGAGCTCTTGGCTGTTCATTGGGCATTGGATCAAATCTTTCCTATGGTTCGAGGGCAACTCTTCATGGTCTATTCAACCATTGTCACTTCTGTCAATTGTCAAGGAGGTATTCTGGTCTTGTTCTCTTTATTTTCAAAAACTTGGTTTCCTTTTCTGGGCCCACTCTTGAGAAGTTTGGCTTATTGCCTATCATATCCCAAATGGCCTGAATCTTGTCATTTATCATCTTTCTCATCTTGACAAGATTCTCTTGATGGTCCTTTAATCTGCAGGTGTTCCAGTGGTTATGCTCACAGCTGTGTACTCCCTTTCTGGATGCTTTTGCCACTCATCTTAACACCAAACTTCCCCTGTTATTCTGCATTAGGAGGATGTGTCATTCTTCTATTGACGGAGGATTTTTGCATGCTACGATACAGCTATACTACATGTAAACACATGAAATTAGGTTGGAGCTTCAAGGCTAGTGCCAAGCAAAAATTGCACAAAAAAAGGATAATGCAAATCAAGGAAGTGAAACTTAGTGTTGGAAAATGTTAACTTTTATTTAAATGATAGAAATATAAGGGCTTACTAGACAAAAACGATTTTATATAATTTCAAAATATTTCTGTGTTTTAGTTTGTTACACATTTGTAACTTATATTTCCAGTTAACTTAAAAACATATTGCTGTAGCTTTTATTATTTCAGTGTTTTAAAATATATATGAAATTTTTGTAATGTTTTATAGATTGGTGAAGTTCCTTGTACTTTTCAAAATTGGAGTTATTTTCTGTAATTATTAGTATGATTATAAAAGTTAGCTGTGACGTTCAATGTATTGTTATTTTAATTATTTTGAAATGCATATTAGGTAGGTTCCTTCTAGTTTTTAAAGTTTTGTGTTATGGATTTTTTGTGCAAAAGCAGTTGTTGTTGTCCAATATGTTTAGTCCACTGGTGGGACAGCAGAAAGTCGATGGACTTACAATGGTAAAATCCGGGGTTAAATTCCCCGCAGTGGACACAGCAGATAGCCTAATGTGGCTTTGCTCTAAAAAAACAACACACACACACACAAAAACACACACCCATTATGTTTAGTAGGGAATTAGTTCTGAAACATTCTTCCATTATCAAATGCTTTTGTTGATTAGCAAGTAGGGAAAAACATTAGTTAATAAAGAATATGATTGTATAATTACAACATTTTTAATGTGATGATTAACACACGCTTAATTATTCTTATAAAATGAGTAGAAATGTAGGATCATGGAATGAAAGTAAATGATGAAGGACAAGTGTGTAAATTAAAAAATTATCTGAAATCATAGGAAAACTATCAGCTGACGTTTTATTCAAAAATCTTAAAAGTTTAAAGTTTTTATTTAATTTCTTGTTTAAAAGATCATAAAGTAAGAAAAAAGGGGAAATTACAGGTATTTATCAATGCTATAGGTATACTGAATTTTCTAACAATATTCAAATGGAGGAAACTGTTGTGCCAGTGAAGTTTGTTCTGCTGGATAATTCTCCACTAAAGTTTGCCATCCAAGGTCATTGTGTTACATGGCAACAGAAACTTACATCACTTCTTCATTCTCTTGCTCTATCCAAGCTGAAAGATCTTCATAGTTTTATGTCAACAAACAGTGAAAGGTATCATTTTTGTTTTGTTAATCAATAAAGCAGTTATCACTATGTGTTTAGTTAACACTGTTGAAGCTAAAAGAGTTACACTGATTCTGCTCAACTCTGCAGTTGATGTCTAGAGTAGTTACATTAGCACAGTAAAACACAGCTTAATGTCATTTAAGTAAACATAATAGTAATTTTATTATTAATTTTTGTAATTTGTTAGGCTTTTCTTTTCTTCTTATTTGTAAACTATGTAACAATCAATAACAATAAGAATTAGTATTTTACAAAAAAAAGAAAAGAAAGAAAAAACACTTTTAACACAGTACATTTTTAAAAAGGTATTCGTAGGAATTTAACAGTACCTAATCATGAAAAGCGTAAATGTTTGTTTCCCCTTGTAGAACATCTGTTTTGCAGTAAGAAATGTTTTACAATGGATTCAACAAATGACTTAACTGTCTATTGAACCAAGTAAACACAAAAACAAGATAAATTTATCAACAGATGCATATATAGTTACACTGGTTGCATCATTTATAAAGTGTGTGTGCAGTAAGGTTTTAGAATCCAAAGGCAAGTCAAAGTTATCTGCTATGCCAGATGTGAATATGCATTCTAGTTAAAAATAGGCAGTAACTAATTTTTACATTGAAATTATAATATTTATGTAAGTAACAGCTGGTCTTTAACCCCCCATCGTCTTTAACTTAAAATTGTCCTCTGTCTTTGCTGATATAGTCCCCTGGTGGTTCAGTGGTAAACTTGAGATTCTGTAACACTAAAGTCTGAGTCTCAATCACTCCAGTAGACAAAACACAGATAGCCTCTTGTGTAGCTTTATACAAAAAGAAGTGAAATAACAAACTTGCTAATATTACAGTTTAAATGTTTTTTTAGGAATTATACATAGAAGCTCAGAAGGAATAGTGAAAATTATTTATTTGCAAATTAATTGTGAAGAAAACTAGTTACCCTTCAATAAATTTAAGTAATGAAAGGAAATTGTGTTAGTTATATTGATATTGATAACATGTTATACATAAGATACAAAATAATACCTTAGCATGCTTGTGAATTTTAGGAAGAAACTATGTAAGAAATTGGCATAAACAACTGTTTACTCATTATAGGTTGCAAAAGGTACCAGATACTTTGCAAGATCTACGATTCAGTATTGCTCTTTATGAGCAATTGAAACAAGAAATGGAAATCAAACATGCTGAGTTCGAACCTCTCAACCAGCAATTTGTTATCCTGAATAAATATGAAGTCTCTGTAGAACCAAAAGTAAAGATTTCATTATTACATTTAATGAAACTGAGTCTTAAGACTTTTTGATAATCATGCATCTTTAGTAAAAATAAAGAATGATAGCACAATTTGCTACTTTTGTTTCTTTTAGGCTCTCTATTTTTATTACAACTGTACTTAAAAAAACTGTAAATAAGTTTCGAATATGCAGATGCTCATGAGTAAACATGGCAAATAATTCTTGCTTGAGATAATTTGATGGTACATGGTAATATGGTGGATTAATTATACTGGAAAATATGTTAGACATAATAATGTTTGTCAAATTAGATTCTGCCATATATAACAACTTATGAAAATATAAGTGACAGCTATTTTAAAAAATCCTTGTCCTCAAATTCTGAATTCCATGCATCTTAACAGAGTTGAGTTTAAAATTTGATTGTACTACAACATCTGTTATACGTTCTCCCTATTTTGCTTAAAATTATATGTTTGTGCAAAAAGCACCAGTTTATCATAAAGTGTAGAAATGGCAATAGAGAGTTCTTACAAGTAGTGAAAAAGTAAATGTTATACTCATATTGGATACAAAACTAGTATTTTGAATTTTATATAAGATATTTTCATATTGTACTGAACTTAATAACAAGCAGTGTGAGACTTAAAAGAACTACCTTGACGTAGAATAATATGTCTCACATTAATGTCAGTATACGTTACTATTGTTTCACAGGTATAGTCCTAAATATTTTAACAGAACAATATAATTTATACAAAAGCTGCAATTTGCTTTGTCTGGTAATTTTATAGGCTATAGATGCCTCTAAAATTTGGCTTTGATTTACTTCTTTAATATCTTTCCTAAATATTGCTTTTCTTCTTAAAAGTGCTTTATTTTAATATTATAAAAAAGTAGTCTGATTAATTAAGTGATTAGTTATCATCATGGGCATCAAATTGAAAGTTTCTTATTGAATTTTCTTATCTTTCACAGTAAATAAGCCAGAATTTAACATTGTGAGCAATTTTAAATGATTGAGCATTGTTGATCTGATGGTTTCGAGAGATGTTGAGCAGATTAAGTTTAAAGTGAGGTAACTTTGAAGAATTTCCATTAAGATTTGAGTAATATTTTCATTATTTATATGTTCACATAATAGTTAAACTGGAAATTAAAACTGTGAATAATAGTTTTAGATGATTGACTTAAATACGTATTACTGAACAGGATTCAACAGACAGTTTGAGGAGATTTTTTAAGAACTAGATATAAAGTGTGGGTTGCATTGAAGAAAAACCATGAATACTATGTTAAAATATTTTTTGCATTTTATTATTTTTTATAATTGATAAACCAGAAATTAAAAATTATGAATATGGTCTTAAAATGATTGAAATTACTACACAATACTGAATTATAAACATCTATTTAACAGTTTCAGAAAATGTTAGAAGAATTAGATGAAAAGTGGAACAGTTTTGAAGGTTCAATGAAACAAGCAGAAGAGATGCTGAAAAAAAATAAAGTAAACTGAAAATTTTTCACAGCCAACAGTAAAAAATTGCTTGGATATTTCATATGAAAATAACTGACTTTGTTTTTATATTTGAATTTATCTTTTCTTTTACATTTGAGCTTCTTTCTTAATTTTTGTTATACTTCTGTAATTATTTGTGTTCCTAGTATAGTGATAGTTATACTATATTATGCGTTATGAAATGGAATAAGAAACAGTATGGGTTAAAATAATACATATATAAAAATATGCAATAAGGTAAAAGGACGGATAAGAATTGTAACATATTTTGTTTAAAATACCTTTTATAAATTATTTTTTAGAGTTGAGCAAATTGTGAATAAATATGAATTCAAAACATTTTGTAAAAATTTCATTCCAAAATCTTAATTAATTATATAATAATGAAAAAGTTTTGAATTTTTTAAATCAAGAACTTCACTGTTAATTAAGCCTGAGTTAGATACATGTTAAAAACTTTCAGGTTTACCTATAAGAGATACCACATTAAACAAGTTATTTTCATAGGAACGTTTCAAAGCTGGTCTTCTTCAGTCGGCAGAAGATTTCAAGCAACAATCAGCATATCTAATGAGTGAATTCAATGAGAAAGGTCCCCTTAACATCAGTGTCAACTCACAAGATGCTTTGTTTGATATATCTAATTTTCAACAGCAGGTAATACAAATGAGAGAGAAGGAATCTGATATTAAAGAGGGGCTCCAGTTGTTCAAGTTGGAAATACCCTCATCAAGAATCCTAGAAAATCTAGAAAAGGTACTGGTTTTGATTCATTCACACATTTGGTTTAATTAATCTCTATATTTTTTCTGTGCCTAACAATATTCTTTGTGTTTAACACCAAGATTAGAGAAAGAAATCACTGGAGAAAATTTGGAAATATGTGTTAAATCTTTTATTTTAGGATTTGAATCATCTAGAACAGATATGGAAGCTGACTCAAGACTGGGAAAACCAGTGGAACCAATGGAGAACAACTTATTTCCAGGACTTAATACTAGAAAACATGGAGAGTACTTCTCAAGAGCTGTTAAAGAAACTAGACAAGTTTATTAAAGATCCTAAGGCATGCTCATACTTTTGTATTTTGGAGTTTCAAAGTTATCTTGCATTATTGCATGCATTTTTTTAAAATATGGATAGTATTACCTGAGGTACTGTTGAATGCTATAATATCATGGAGTTCTTTACAAATTCACTATTGACTCGCATGCCAATTAAAAAAATAGTTATTGTTGATTTATTGCAGAAATATAAAATTTATAAATAATTCTTACTCAAAGCATTTATTGAATTAAATACAGCAATGAGTTTTTGTTTCAATAATTAAAATGATTAACCCTATGTGCATGGATGGGGGTCAAAGTGCACCTGCAAAGACCTTTTACAGAGTACCATTCAACATGATATTATGTATTTGATGTCAGAGTTAACAACTATTCATTTCCCCCAACACTGCTGATAAATACCAGATACAGTATACAGGGATACTACTATGCATTTCAGAGGTTCTAGAGGTTATGCAAATATAATATACAAATTATATGGTGGACTAAAGTATTTTTACTTTGCACATGAATATCACATTGCACTCTGACTTGTAGGAGTCTGAGTCAGCCTTTCTTTGGCAATTCATAGAAATATCTTGAGTAAAGATACTTTTGTAACACATCTCATTTTCTGTGTACAACAGACAAAGCTAGGCCTACTTTAGTTATGTAAAGATAAATACATTAATCTTCTCTGTACAGGTTTGGTAATTTTGACTAACCTTGCAACTACCATGTAACCATGAAACTATACCTACTGTAACTTTTAATGTAGTGTTTTTTTTACAAAATTTGGCAAACTTTTATTCAACATTATCAGCATTTTGTAAATTTCAAAAATCAGGTTTTTAGTTAAGTAATTTTACTAAATAATTGTCTGTGAACTTATGAAGTCTGACTAGTCTGAGTGCAAGTTGATTTTCTTGTTAAGGCTAAAAATACTTTTTTCATCCCAAAGTTTTCATTTGCATAACCTTCAGAACCTTTTATATGAATATCGAAAGTTTTTCTTTGGTAAAATTTTATATTTTATCTGTTATTTTCCCCACCTTAACACACTACAAGTTCCATCCATTTGAACAGTCTTGTAACCACTGCAAAAAATATGAAATAAATTGAAATTACCCATTTTTCTTTGTAGGGTGACTACAGATTGTAACAGAAAATTACAATTATTTATCAGGTTCATAACAGTTTACATCAGCGTTAATTTAATTTTATTGTTTTATTGCTCTTTGAACCATGTCTAACTACTAAACCCATGTAACAAGCTAAAAATCGCCCAATCACCCAACAAACACATAGCTCAAATTACAGTTTTGAACTACGTAATGCACAAACTTCTCATGTGCATACCTCATAGGAGAAATTAATTTAATTATTTTTTATTTAATTTTTTTTCATTTATGTTCTCTTATATAACCTAATGAGTTTATAGTTTTATATTGTAGTTGCTTTTATAACAATAAATAAAAAATATATATAAAAAACAAGAAATTTAGTTCTTACATGTGGGTATTATACTATTTTTGGAGTTTAAGACTCAAATTGTCAATAAAAAGTCATCTCTCATATTTTCAATAGTTGTTGTTAGTACTGTACTGAATTTTTATTTATTTTAAATATTTAATTTGAAACATAGAAAACTAATACATGCAAAGCATACAATGTTGTATAACTATTATAAGCTAACTGGCTTTTTAACTAAACTATGGGTGTGTTAAAATAATTCCCTTAACTGGTTATGCTGAACTTTGAATCTGTATGCTTGATAAATCAAAAGCTATCATGAGAATGAGTTAGCATAATATATAAATCAGTGAATTAACTTCTTCTCTTCATGTTAAATATAAATAATGTAATAGCAAACATCATTTTTTGAAAGACAGTATGTGATAGGAGGGTGTTGCATATAGTTGGTTTGATTTTCTAGTTCATACCTAAGTAAAACAAGATTACTGAAGGCTATAAAGTTAGAATATGTGTTAACAACATCATAATATAAATTTGTAATTTGCATTGAAACTCAGAAGTTCAAATATGGTGGAAAGATGATATAATTTGTGCAATTAGTGCAAACAAGTGTCACAAGATATAGAAAAGTGAAGATTGAAAATGTATATAAATATTTTCTTTTGAAATTAGAAAATTAAAACTTGTATAATATTAAAAGTTGATTCATTAACTGTGTTTTGATGCTATGTATATTGACATGCATTGATAGTAAAGTAGTTTAATTAAATTTTTAAGGTAATTCTGTAAAACGGTTGTAACATGCACACTTTTACTTACCAATATCCACAGGGTTAACTTAAGTCCAACTTATGTATGTTATTTCTTAAACACTGAATTCATTTATTTGGAAGGAACTCTGATTTTTTTCTCAACAGTTTAGCACCTTGAACTGATTCTTTTACTACTAATAACAGGTTTACTTTTATAGCTTACATCTCTATATATACTTTATAACTTAGAATTTTCTCAAATAAGAATTCTGCAAAATAGCAGCATGATTACATGTTTAGCTCATTAAAAACCTCATCATCTATCAGTCAAACAATTAATGCTTATCTGTACATGTATAAATATCTGATAAATGTTTACATAAAAAACATTACAATATCAATACATATATTAACATTTTGTCAATCCAACTTTTGTGTCTGCCATGAGTAGGATTGAATTCATAACCTCTTGCATGCCAGATGAGTGATTTAATAATTGAGCTGAAAAGTTAACCACTAGTATTTGCTGATAAGACACTTTTTAACAACTCAAAGTACACTTTCACAATCAAGGCACATCTTCTGACAATACATCAGGAGCATGGTATGACCACTAATAGGGTGCCAGTTTTTCTGTGGTAATCCAATTTTTGTGTTTTCATTGAACCTGAGATTTATTGTATATATGCCAGATGGGAGTTTTCAACTGAGCTAAATGGTTAACCCAGTAATTAAGGCACTTTTTAACACCTAGAACTACCCTAAAATATTGCAGAATAATAATTTTATATGCTACTACATGGAATTCTGACTTCTTAATAATATAATAGTACCAGTTTTAAAGTAAATTTTCCAGTACAGTACATTACCTCCACTCACATAAATAGCTATTCTCATTCAGTGCTGCCTTCTGTATGCAAAAGTTTTTTTTGAATGTCACAAGCCTTGAGCTTCCACATACCTAATAATCAACTGAATCAAATGCATCTTGTATGTAAATCATCATGCAACAACCCTCCACCAGTAAGAGTGCAACACACTCTCTTGATGCATGTGACTTCTCGTTTGGCAGTACTCATATCATGACATTTTTGTTGTGCTCTTCGAATTTGTTCAACTTCATGTTTTATTTTGTTATTATTCTGAAGTGGATTTGTTTTTCTCAATGGTTAACGACTTTTCTGATAACTTATTGTCCCAGTTTTTATTTTTTTTCTCTTCATCAAATAGTTGTGTTTAATTTTCATTTTTACACAATGAATTCTGAAGTTCAGTTTACCACTTTGGAGATAATACCTTTTACTAGCGCACTCATACAGGCTATGGGTGTGGGCGACTCATATTTGGATTTATCGACTATCATCCCCTGTGAGATTGATTGTTATATGAGTCAACCTGCTTCTCCTGATCTTGCCCTTATCCCTCATGAATAAGTTGAACCTGTTCAGCTCAATGAGGATTTTGATGGCCTTTTTCCTCCACATAATTTTGTTCCCTACTGTGAAATCAGCTATGTCTAATACAGCTTTTTAGACATGATTTCTCAGGCATGTTCTGTTTTATCCATTTCCCTGATTCTGTATGATCCTGTCCTTCTTTGTTACATGATACCTCTTCCTCTCAAAATATGGTTTTCCTCCCCCCCTCAGATATTAGGGTTCATGCTGCATGTTTTGTTTCTCAGATGGTTGAGGGTGCCAGCATGCCTCACCCTCTATGGGCTTTGGATCAGTTTACCTTGGCCTACCATCTGGCCAACTGTCCTTTTCTTGATTACCAATAGTTAGAATCGATTTTACCTATATGGGGTGGGAGGGGCAGATGGACCCTGATCATCCTGTTTATTTATCCCACACTCAGTTTTTCCACCTCATCTTACCCTATTGACTCTCCTACGGTACTTGTCTATCATGCGCCTCCTTTTCGAGGTGATCCACAGACATCCTGAGGGGTTTGGGGGGGGGGGGTGCCTCACCCTGATTACTTTCACATTAGCACATTTATCTTCTTTGGCTCTGACTTGGCATGGCCAGGTGGTTAGGGAGCTTGACTCACAATCTGAGGGTTGCGAGTTTGAATCCCCATCCCACCAAACATGCTCACCCTTTCAGCCATGGGGCATTATAATGTTAATCCCACCAATTATTGGTAAAAGAGTAGCCCAAGAGTTGGCGGTTGGTGATGATGACTAGCTGCTTTCCCTCTAGTCTTACACTGCTAAATTAGGGACAGATAGTGCAGATACCCCTCGTGTAGCTTTGTGCGAAATTCAAAAATAAACAAACAAACAAACAATATTTGGCTCCAGCCTCACACACGTGTTTCCTCTGTTGTTAGGATCTCCTTGGGAGGTATGGAGCCTTGTCCCAAGTTATTTTTGTTGGGTTGTCAAGGCATTTGCTTATCACATATATGCTCGTGTGTTGCTTTTCCATCATTACATGGTTGACTGGCTTCTGTTAGCTCGTTCTGAACAGGAATCTGCCCATTACACTCATCTGCTGCTCCTGGAGGCAGCTCATGATTAATCAAATTGGAGAAGTCATTCCTACCTACTCAATATCTTGTCCATTTGGGTGTCTTTTTCAACACTCATCTTAGTAGGGTCCAACCTTCTCCTCTTCGACTTTGTTCAATGGAACTTTCAGTTCTCCTCATCCTTACTGCTCCCTCTCTTACAGCTTGTGAGGTTCTATCACTTTTGGGGATGTGGTTTATTATGGAGGCCTTTATTCATTTGGGTCAAGAACATATGAGGTATCTTCAGTGGACTCTACCCGAGCAATGTAATCTTGCGCAAAGGCTCCTATTTCCCTTCCTCCTTTCCTTTTAGGTGATCTGCATTGGTAGTTGGACAAGGCTCACATGTCAGCAGGGTTCTTATTCCTCTCCCTTGTCCAGACTTACATATCTTCACGGTTGCTTCCCTTCACCCTTCAGGGCTGGAGGATGTGAGTCGATCAGCAGGAAGGTTTAGGTTGGTGGTCTCCAGCCAATAGATCTTACCATATCAACATCCTGGAGCTTTTGGCTGTATGTTGTGCCTTTGATCATTTTCTTCATCTTGTCAGGAATAAGCTGGTCATGATCCATTCTGGCAATTGTACAGTGGTGGCTTATGTCAATCACCCATCCTCATTCCTTTTGTAGTCAGACCTTGGATCTCCTTTTTTGGGCTCACATGCTCGGTATTCATGTCATTGTGTGTCACATTCCAGGTGTGTTTAATCTTATTGTGCATTGTCTTTTCCATCCTGATGGAGTGGTCTCTCAATCCTATGTTTTCCAGTGGCTATGCCTTCAGTGGAGTACATGTAACCTGGATGCATTTGCCACACATACCTCAATACCAAATTACAATTGATTTGGTCTCCAGTTTCTCATTCTCTTGCTCTGGTTATTGATGCTTTCAGTCAAGATTGGACCAACAGAATTCTGTATGTTTATCTCCCTCCCACATATTTTCTTCACAGTGTGATCTCGATCATCCACACCACTCCATGTCAAGTCCTGATTGCTCCATACTGGCTAGCACAACCATGGTTCCCGTAGCTGCTCCAGCTCGATTCTGCCCCTCTGTTACCTCTTACTTCATCCCTTCTTTGTCAATCGAGGTCACCGGCATTTTATCCAGCCCTTCACATCCTCCATCTTCAAATCTGGTTTTTATCTGGTCCTTGGAGAGGAGATCCAGTTTTTATTGGTGGGTTGCTTCTTTTTTAGCTTGTTCCATTCACCCTTCCTCTAGGCATGTTTATTAACACAGGTGAAACATTTTCTGCCATTGGTCTTTGGGTCTGGGGTTTTTCCCCTGCTCAACCCACTGTTCCTGATATCACAGATTTCCTAACTTGACTGTTTGATCAGCGATCTTATTTCTCCTGGATCCCGGGCTGTTTGGCTGCCTTATCCCACCTTTACATTTTTCTAGGTACTGTAATATTTTTACCTCTCCTACCCTCTTGTTGCATTCCAAGCCACTGGGGTTGTAGACCATGGAGGCATCCTTCTGAACGTGATAATAACAGATGATAAATATAATGAAAAAAAAACGCATTCAGATATTATTGTGCTAGGGGCAGTTTCTCTTGGATTGGTTTTGAATGAGATAGTTTACATTACAGAAACGTCTTTCCTGTATCAATTGTCCGGATGTTGGGTTCCCAGATTGGTCAAACAATTTATCATACTGCTATCATGTGTCCCATTCATAGATTGGGGGTATGCAATTCTCTCCAGTCTGCTGAATGTGAGGTGAAGAAGTTATGATCCTCTTACCTACCCCCTACCAGATGGCTGGGTTTTTGTTTGTAATTGACTTGCTGTGTATGGTCCATTACACCTTAGCCACTCTACATCTTTTACTTTCACTCACATTCCAGTACTTTATGGTATTGAGATTTGTTATATGGTAGTTCAGATTGCTATCTCACCATTGTTTTTCCTGTAGGGATGTGCTCCTTCCTTTTTTTTTCTGCCCATGTCTGTGACACATCATTCCACACTAGGTGAATAGTATACCTGGTACAGATGTGGTGCAGTCTCCCATGTATAATCCTCTGCTGTGAGGATCTATTCTTTTAGGGTGTTCTTCAGATGCCTTCAAGGATTACTGCTTTGTTGTTCCCTTACACTGATTCCTCCACCTCTTCAGTGTGGGATTCTAGCTATTTATGTGAGTGGAGATAATGTACCCTGTTGGAAGTTATAATTTTCCTATACTGAAAATTAATTTCCAATAGGTACATACCTCCTCTCACACATCCCACCCTTTCTCCCAACTAAAAACCAGTCCTTCCATTTTGCTACCAAAACTCAGAGTGATTGTTCATTACAATCAAATAGAGGGAGTGATATGCATCAGGAGAGTGTGTCACACTCTTATTGGTGGAGGATTATCTGATGATGATTTACAGACGAGATACATTTGAACCAATTGATTGTAAGGTACAAGGGAGCTCAAGGGTTGTGGCATGCAAAAAGTTTTTTTTCATATAGAGGGCAGCACTGAATGAAAATAACTATTTATGTGAAAGGAAGTAACTACCTATCAGAAATATATTTTCGGTATAGGAAAATTATAACTTTCAATTGTAATTATAAATCTTGCTGAATACGTGTTGAAAGAAAATGCTTATTTTTATTAGAGATACTGTGCAGAAATACTTTTTACATAAAAATTGTTTTGTATCTTTATTTGTGGAAGCAGAGAAGTCTCTTTACTTGCTGTTTATTAACCTTTTAAAGTGATTTTCTGTTTACTTCAAATCATTGTTAGAATTTCGTTAAGTTTATGGAAATATTAAAGGGGCATTTCTGATGTTGAAATATTTGCAGGCCAGTCAATGGGAAGTAGTTGGATTCATGAAGAACAAGTTAGAGCAGTTTCAGCTCTCTTTGCCAGTTGTTAAGCACTTGAGAAATACAGCATTACGAACACGTAACTGGGATCAAATTAGGAAAGTGTTACAGGAAGATTTTGATCCTAAGTCTTCAGACTTTACAATGGAATATATCATTCAAATTGGAGTAGAGAAATATGCTGACCAGATTGAAGCGATATCTGTTACTGCCACAAAAGAATTGGAAATTGAAAATGTGCGATTTATTTACTTCCATTGTTTTATAAAGTTTGAGATTTTAATTATAGAAGGAAATTTTTTAACTCCCAAAACTTAAACTTTTCATCAGAGTTTATCAATTATATGAATTAACAGTTATCAAAAATATTAAAATGAAGATTTGTAAAATGCAAATAAAGATCTGAACGCATATTTATATATATATGTATGTATGTAATTTTTGTGAACAAATTAATATGATAATGTTGTATATATCTTTTGTTATTTTAAATATTTGTTAACTAAAGATTAAATTCTTTGGGTAAACATATAATAACTAATCTGATATAATTTGTTATAAAAGTAATAAATATTTATAGGTTTTAACATCTTATGATGTTTCAGAATATAGAGCAGATCAAGGCTACTTGGGAAGTTGTGACACTCAACATGGTCCATTACAAAGATCATGGTCATTTTCGTCTGTTCGGTGTAGACAATATTTTCCAGACCATAGAGGACAACCTTCTGTTGCTGTCTGGTATGAAAGCTTCTAGATACTTCAAAGCTTTTGAAAAAGACATTGACAAATGGGAAAAGTCATTGTCATTAGTTCAAGAAGTTTTAGAAGTCATATTAAATGTTCAAAGACATTGGATGTATCTGGAAGTAAGATAATCTTGTTTTCATTTCTTTTTGTTAAATGCTGATTTATATTTATTTATTTCTTCTTATGTGTGTGGATTAGGAAATGTTATTTATTTTTGTGGATGGAAGGGCTGGACCTATAATGCAGCATTTTGAAACAAGAACTGCAGTGCGAAAGGCTTGGCTTCTAACATGGTGTATTGAAATTGGCTACTTTAACTGAACTGGAAAAATCTAGTTTTGAAATTCAACTTTTGATGAGAAATTTAGGGAAAATTATTTTTTCATCAATACTTTATCAAATGCTGTAGCTATTTTAGTTGTGTCAGTGATTTTACATAGAAAACTAGACACACAGACATAGTTTTCCATCCATTGTAGTAAAATTTTGGTTATATACCATTTTTGATTTCTTTCTCTTAATGATTTCAAGCATTTATGATATATATAATACTTGTATCATTTCAGAACATTTTTTTAGGAGAAGACATTCGTAAACAGCTTCCTGAAGAATCTGCTCAATTTGATGAAGTGAATAGAAAGTGGCAGTGGCTCACTTCAATGCTACATAAAGAAAATAATGCACTCATGGCCACTCATTACCCAGGTACAAATTATTGCCCTCAAAACTTTTCAGTGGACCATTTTTAATAAAATATGTGTACTTTAAATAAATGGCCAAATGTATTTTTTCCAATCTGTTGGTAAACTTAACTAAAAAAAACTCTGAAAGATTTATAGGTTTGCTCTTAAGTTTACAACATTAACATTATTTATTCTGTCTTAAATAGTTTTGAGAGATACAGTGTTTTAGGTTGGATACATTTACAAAATTATAATGTAGAATTCATTTGAGGTTTTCTACATGTATTTTTTTTAGTAGAGTTCCAACTTGTTTTCTGAACATACGATTCAACATACTATTACTTTTAATTTTAATCTCTTTAGATCTTCTAAGTTTTTTGAATAATACAAGTCAGAAACTAGAAGAAATCCAGCACTCTCTAGACATGTATTTAGAAACAAAACGCCAGCTGTTTCCACGGTTTTATTTCTTATCTAATGATGACCTGCTTGAAATTCTGGGCCAGTTTAAAGACCCTCAAGCTATCCAACCTCATTTGAAAAAGTGTTTTGATAATATTAAATCACTAAAGCTTGGAAAGGTAAGTTTTAAGTTTTATACTAACTGAGAGTATCAGTAAAGGAAGCAAAAATTGTATAAAGGACAATGTTAGATAATAATGTTCCCCTTCTTTCTTTTGTTGTTAGATCCTAAATGATCTCATTAGATATTAATTGCACAATCTTCTTTGTGGAAGATAGTAATTGAATTATTTAACTGATTAAGTTCTTGTGTCTTTAAATTCAAAGCCAAAAGTCTACAAAAAATTGGAAATATGCCCTATTTCAGCAAAATTCTAAAACAAAACAGTTCATGCACAGTGTTGGATAGTTTCCAGTTATCATACAAAAAATTAAAGTAAATAAGTCAGCCAGCTGTGAGTGATGGAAGTCAAAAGTCTATAAAACAAAGTGGAAATGTGTCCTTTTCCAGGTTTTTTTTATATTTCCTTTCTTTTCCAAGAATCTTAAAGTAAAATAGCCCATGTAAACTATTAACAGTTTCCAGTTTCACACAGAATATTATGGTAATTGAACCAGCCAACTCTGGGGTATGGAGGTTAATGCACACATACATACACATACACACATAATGGATTATCTTTATAGTTAGTTTATTCCATATACAGTACTGTGCAAAAATGTTAGGACAAAGTCAAAAATTAGATTTCAGGGTATTTACAAAGAACAATGGAAGGTAAATCACAGGTGAAACATCATAATTTTATTAATGTTCATATTTAGTACAACAGAAACTCAGTGGAAGTGCTTGAGTTCAGCAAACAATTAATATTATTGTGTCCTGCCTTTTGCTTTAATAAGTGCAGACAGTCTTTCATGCATTGTTGCAAGATATTTGGTCAAAGTTCTTTGGGTTTTTACTCCAAATGTCTCTTATACACTCCCATAAATTTTATTTGGAAGTAACTTTTGATTTGTCATGTTTTTTGATCTATTAAATCCAAGATGTGCTCAATTGGGTTGAGATTGGGGCTCTGTGGGGGCCACTGCTTCATTTGAATGACTCCAGTAGCTTCTTTCTTAGCTAAGTAATTTCTGCATAGGTTGGATGAGTGTTTGGGGTCATTATATTCTTGATAGTAGAATGCTTTACTGATATTATACCATGATGAATCAGTATCTGATGGTACTTGCGCTGGTCCATTATTCCATCTATTTTACAAATATCTCCTGTCTCCTCAGCAGAAAAACACCCCCAAATCATCACACTGCCTCCCCTATGCTTCATGGTAAATGCTATGCATTGAAGTAAGTATCTTTCAACTTTCTTCTGCCGGACGTACAACCTATGCTTTGAACCAAATATTTCAAACTTGGACTCATCCGTCCATAACACCACTTTCCAACCATCAACAGTCCAGTTTTTGCACTTTTTAGCAAATTTAAGTCTCTTGACAATATTTGGAGATCAAAGTAAAGGTTTTTTAACTGCTACAGAACCAAATATTCCATTCTCGTTTAGTCTTCTTGATATTGTAGATCTGGGCACTTTTTTGTCATTTGGTACATGGACGTTTATCTCATGCATGAGATCAATGACAGTCTTCCTTCTCTCCCAAAGGCTGCATAAACGAAGATACTTAACATCAGTATCGTTGAGTTTAGTTGTTGTGCCTCTTCTTTTCCTATTTTCAAATTTACCAGTCTCACGATCTAGGGTGTATTTGACAGTGTTTGGGGAGCATTTCAAGTCTGCAGCAATTTGTCAGAGAGTTCAACCAACATCATGTAAAGATTTTTATGGGAACTCTCCAAGCTTTTTGGGCCATGGCATGACAACAAAACTTAATATATAGTGTTAAACACTATTTTTATCCAGGTTTATTTGTGGAGTACTATGAAATTGATTTCTTTGAGCATATACTGGTCCCATATG
>NW_013665753.1:470422-472815 GCF_000517525.1 Limulus polyphemus
CTCATTCAATTGTCAACAGGGATCATTGAGGCATTATCATAGTGTTGAAATTTACATTCTGTAATGGCATGAAAGAATTAACCCCACAGAATTGAAAGAATGACAAAATATTCTCTTGTCCTAACACTTGCACAGTACTGTATAAATACTGAAAAATAATAATAAAATTTTGATACGAAACATAACCTCTTTTGACATATAGCTTTCCTGATTCAGTGATGTCCTCTATATGCAAACTTTGTTGCTTGCCACTAACCTTGCGATTCTCACCTAAAATTATGTGTTTCCACATGATATTACTGCACTGTTGCATGCAAATGAGCATTGACAACTTTCCATCAGTAAGAATGCAACACACCCTCATAATGGCTTCCTCCATACTGATCATTCAATCATCAATTCTTGATTTGACACTCATGTAAGGACTCGTTTGTTTTTTTTGCCGGAGCTTTTGAGATATAGATGTTTTTTGTGGAAGTATCTAGAAAAACACTAACTGTTGTAGAAATATTAAATTTGGGTTTTTGTTTTCCATCGTTTCTGCACCTGCAGATTTTGTGGCCTTTTATTTCCACATTATTAATTCATAAGTGACAGTAACTTCCAATTTGTCTTTTTGGGACCACAAGATGTTGTTCATGCTAGACTAACAACTAAAATGGCATTGGGTTTATCTTTTTCATTTTGAGGAAGTTATGGCTGTTGTGCAACAGAAAGTGGAGTCTTTCACGTGGCCTGAACCTTCTTCTGTACCTTATATAACTCCCCCTATGTTTCCTGTTCATGACAAAGATAATTTTGACCAACTAGCTGTGTCATATCTTCTACCCATGCTGTTGTGGATCTACTTAGGTCTTTTTTTGTAATTTTGGGACATGGTTTCTCAAGTATATTACTTTATTTCTCTCTCTCTCTTTCCTCCACTTCTTACTTCATTCCCTACTTCTGACCTTTATGTTTTATCTTCCTCTCCAGATATTCAGTTTTATATTGGATTATTTTTATTTCAACTTTGCTCTGGTACATTCATTCTTTTTCTTTCTTTCCTTGTTTTCACATATGCAACAGCTTAAAATCAAGCTGTATTCCATATTTTGGACTCCCAAACTCTAGAGTTTCTTCTTCAGACTTGGGGGTCAGATCTTCTGTCATTTTTGTTTTTTCTACTTTCTCAAGCTCAGTTTTCTGCCTTCATCTTACGCTCACTCCAATCACATTCTTTCTGATGCAATTCACCGTTCCCCTATAGGGTTTTTGGCAGATGCTTGTTTATTTATCTTCTCTACTTTGGTGTATTTATCTTTCTTGGCCTTATCACTTTGTACTTTGTTGATCTGTTGGTGGGATTTGTTGGGAGAGATGCCCTTCTTGCTCAAATGCATTTGTCTCCTCCTTATTTCAGATATCGTTGTCTTGCTCCTTTCCTCTGCCAAAGTGTTTCTAATGGAGTATTGATTCTCTGGAGTCATTTGTTAAGGCTGCATGCCAACATTCTTCCTTATTCTCACTTGTTTCTCATCTCTCTTTAGCCCCTTCTTTACCCATTTTTCTCCTGTCCTCCAAATTCCTTTCCTTGTCCCACTTCCAATTCCTCTGCTCCCATCCATTCTTTCATTGTTCATAGACTTCAGTACCATCTGTCTTGGTGGTGCTTATTCTCTAGGCCCAGGGACAGTAGGAACCCATTTAGCTCAATTTGTGGGTCTTTGAAGTCCATTTGTGGCCAATCATTGGGTGTTGTAGGTTTTGTCAAAGGGCTTTACCCTTCATTTTTTCCACTCCTCTTCTCACTCCTATTTCTTTTAATTTATCTCCTCCAAGGGATCCAGTTTCTTACCAGTGTCTGTTGGAAGCAATGTCAGACTTATTGGCCAAATTTGCTATCAAACAGGTTTCTTGTCCTTTTACAGGAATTTGTTCTTGCCTGTTTATCATTCCAAGAAAACTCAGGATTGGTGTCTGGTCAAAGCTCTTTCACGTTTCCATTGGTTTCTCGACCTACCTCAATTTCCCATATGGACTTTTCTCACCCTATGCTGATTTTTGGCTCTGGGTCTTTGTAGAACCAAGATGAATATCTCTGATGTCTGTTTTCTCATTCTCATTTCCTCTTTTTTCCAGACTTTTAATTTAGTTCATTCACTGAGGTCAGGCTTATAAGTTCTGCACTCTCTTTTTTGGCCTTGCATCAGCCCTCTATGTTTTTACCAAGCAGTTAATGCTTTTGCTCTTCACATTTATGGCCTGAAATTGCAGTTCCACCATTATCTGAATCACTAGTTTCTTTTAGCTCTTTCCTAATGGGCCCGGCATGGTCATGTGGTTAGGGGGCTCGACTAGCAATCTGTGGGTCGCGAGTTCGAATCCCTGTCACACCAAACATGCTCTCCCTT
>NW_013665753.1:472974-488407 GCF_000517525.1 Limulus polyphemus
AGCTGTCCTTCCCTCTAGTCTTACACTGCTAAATTAGGGACGGCTAGTGCAGATACGCCCTCGTGTAGTCTTTGCGACGAAATTCAAAAAACAAACAAACAAAAAAAACATCTTTCCTAATAGGCTTCCTACAATCATATTCTTCTCCTTTTTCAGGAGGCATCCTTTCTTGGTTGGTTAGTAAAGCCAGAGAAGTCTCACATCATACCCATTCCATTTCTGGTTCTTTTGTATGTGTTCTTCAATTCTCATCACAGCAGAGCCCAGCCTTCTCCTCTACATATGAGGAACATGGAGCATTTAGTTTCCTCTGTTCTCACCCTGTGTGGGATATTCTCTCTTTTTCACGTGCTCCATATGCAGTGGACTGTGCACTATCAATGAATCTCTTTTTGAATCCCTTGTCCTTCCTCATTCAGCTTCCTCCTTCCCTACACACCACTTTCACCTGTTGGCTCAACAGAGCCAATGCCATGGGAGGTGTTCCTTTTTCTCTCTCTCATTCAGATCTCCTCCATTTTACAGATGCTTCTCTGACAGGGTAGAACACTAGTGTCAACTCTCTGGTGGTTTTAGGTTGATGATCTCCAGATGAATTGACCCTTTTTATCAATCTGTTGTAACTCTTGGAAGTTAGTTGAGCTTTGGATCATTTTATTATAGTTGTATGTAGCCATTTATTTATGATCCATACAGACAACTTAACTGTGGTTTACCAATATTAAGTGCCAGGAGGCTTTTGGTTCCACTCTCTCTGTTTCCACACCCTCAACTCTCTTTTCTTGGTCCATTCTTTACAAGTCTGACTGATGGCTTGTTATGTTCCAGGTACCTTGAACCTTGTCACAGTTCTTCTCTTGGGACACAACAATATTTTTTCCTATGGAGTTGTCACTCAAGCCTCAGATTTTCTAGTGACTTTGTTCTTGTTTGGGCACCACTCTTATTGTTGCCTTTGCTACTTAACGCACCACCAATATTTGCTTTTTCTGGTCTTTTATTCTGCATCCATTGGCTCTGGCAGGGGATACATTCAGTTAGGACTTGTCCAACTTCTTTCTCTATGCTTACCCCTATTTGTCTCCTCCCTCTTGTTCTTTCCCATGTTCTCTATCCTGTTCTCATCTTCTTTAGCCTTATTCCTCTCTCTTCTATCCAGCAATATCACCACTGAATTCAGAAATGGAATTTGTCTGGTCCCTTGCAAGATCTTCCAGTCTCTCTTTGTGTGTAACTGTTCTTCTTTTTCATTCTGTTTGCCCATCTCCATTCTTGTTTATCAGTGGAAATGGTGTACTTTTCACAATTGGTCACTGCATCATTCTTTCTCCTCTTCTTGTCCTTCTGATTCCCATCTCTGAATTCTTCACTTCACTTTTTGCAGGGTTTATCAGTATCGACCTTTTCTGGTTGCACAGGGACTCTCTCTAATACTTTCTAGTCTTCCAGTTATTGTTTAGTTTTTTCCTCCCTGGTCCTCACTATGCTCTTCTGTTCCTTTCACCACCATCCTCCTCCCCATCTTTCATGTCTTTCATACTTGGATCTAAATGTTGTTCTTCTTTGCCCTTATCCTACCTCTGTTTGTACCTTTGGCTTCCTGTTCCTTATACCGTCTCTCAATTAAAGCCTATTTTCTCCTCCTTTTTACCTGTGGTTATCAACATTCTGATGTGTATGCCACCAATTCTTCCTGCATTCTTCCATTCTTCTTCACTAGGATTAAGGTGAAGATGGATCAGACGAACAGTACTCAATGCTGCCTGGTTTTGGACTGGCGTTGACCTACCACATATGGTCTGACATGTTATAGCCACACTACGCACATAGAACTTCTTTGAGCCTGGTGTAGGTTCTGGACGGTGCTTGTATTTTCCACCTGTGCTAGTAATACATCCCTCCTTTATAGATTATGAGTGTAGCCTGGTGCAGAAGAAGTGTAGTCTCCCACGATGATGCCCTTATACTATTCCATGGTTCAGGTTGTCACATTCCATGGGTTTCTTTGGGGCACTCTCGAAGGAGGCTCATCTAGGTAAACTTTTGCTCCGATCCCTCAACCATTTCAACATGGGATTCTATCTATATTTGAGAAGAGGTTATGTATCATATCATATCATTGAAAATGTATTTCTAATAAATACCTGTGTTTCCACTTCCCACCTGTCCTCTTCACTTACAGTGCATCTTTTCTTGTATGATCATCGAAGTGATGATTGAACAATCAATGTAGGAGAGTCCGCTACACTAAGAGGGTGTGTCACACTCCTATTGGTGGAGGTTTGTTACATGCTTATTTGCATGCAACAGTACAGAAATATCATATGGAACCACGTAATTTGATATGGGAGACTCAAGGTTTGTTAACTTTTACTTTTCTTGTATGTAAAATACATAGAGGATTCAATCAGTAATTAACAAGATTACTTTCAATATTGGTGGTATTTTTATTAAATTGCTTGTTGACGTACAAGTTATTAGAGACCCTGTAACAAGAAAGGCATAAATCCAAAATCAAATTGGTTCGTGAAAATTGAGAACTTAATTTGTGGTGTTCTGAGACTTTTTAAAATGACTGAATTTAGATTTAAATCATTATAATATAGTAATTATCACTAAGACGTATTTCACAAAATATTTTTGGTCATCTAATTTTATATTTTATTTCAAACATCAACAGGCAGCCTTAACACAGCAACCAGAAGCCCTAGGAATGAAATCTTCTGATGGTGAATATGTGGACTTTATCAATCCTTTACCTTTAGAGGGGTCAGTGGAAGCCTGGCTGCTGGAAGTGGAGAAAACCATGAGAAAGACTCTCCATCAAACACTTCAAAACTGTCGTCAGTCCCTGAGGAAGCACATGGCAGGAGCAAGTAACATTGCATCAGAAGGAAAAACAGACAAATGGATACGTGAATGGCCTGGACAGTTATGTATTGCTGCCAGCCAAATACAATGGACAGGTGACTGTAGTAGAGCATTGCAACAAGCTAAAGAACGTGGAAAGAAACCTCTGAAAAGTCTGAGGCGAAAGCAGGTACTGAAGGGTTTTTTTCTAAAGAAAAAAATTACATAATCATCATTTAAAAATATGGGAGTTAATAGGCACAAAATGCAATAAAAGTTAGATACTAAAACTGTCTGGTTTTGTGTTTTTACTGATTTGAAGAATACGGCGTTTCAAGCTAATGCTCTTTGTCAGATCGTACAGCTTACAGCTTATTTTTTAATTTTGATATCTTTTCGCCTTGTGGTTAACTATATATTTCTTGTGGTTCTACTGGCTAAAGTTGTTCTTAAAATTGGAACTGCCTAGTTATAAGTAATTTATTTCTCTTATTTTTACAGATTTAATCAATGTTATCAAGATATATTAGAAGTAACCAGGCTGGTCTGCAATTTTAGTTAGCATATTTTTATCTTGTAAGGTGTTTAGGTTTGAAACCTACATCATAGACTTTGTGTACATGTTTGCACTGAAACAGTACAAGCTAAGTTGAAATTTTGGAAAATTTCAATGCTGTAGTTAATCATTAGCTTAAAAAAAAGGATGTATATTATGTCTCACTTCATATCTTGTGATATTTTATTCTTCCACACTCCCCTGGTGGGACAGCTGTAAGTTTACAGACTTACAACACTAAAATCTGGGGTTTGATTCTCCAAAGTGGACATAGCAGATAACCTAATGTGGCTTTACTCTAAAACAAACAAACAATTCTTCCACAGGTTGCTGTTTTGGAGAAGTTGTCTGAGATGGTTCGAAGTAACCTGTCTTCTTTGATGCTGCAAAAAGTGATGGCACTTGTTACCATTGAGGTGCATGCTCGAGATATCATCGACAGCATGCTCAAAATGGGCTGTTTTGACTTAACTGACTTTAACTGGGTTAGCCAGCTACGATTTTACTGGGATAAAGATCTTGAAGACTGTCTTATATGTCAGACAAATGCCAAATTTCTTTATGGTTATGAATATTTAGGAAATCCTCAAAGATTAGTAATCACGCCACTCACAGATAGGTAAGTTAAGATTGTTCTGTCACAAATTATATAAACTTGTGAGTTCTTCTTCTTCTGTTTCAAAAAGTACTTTTGTTTTTTCTTTTAGATATTTAATACATAAATAAAACTTTGTTAAATGGTATGAGATTAACAGCTATATCATATGAAATTTCCTTGAACTTGTTTACAATATTTCATGTAGAATATATCTGAGATAATTTGCTATTATGACTTTTTAAAAGCTATATTTGGAGGTCTATGCTAGTTTTACATCTAATTCTGTAAAATATGTTGCAAAGTCTTGTAGAAAAACATTAATAATTACTTTTGAAAACCTTAACATTTTACTTAGGTGCTACATGACCTTGACAACAGCACTAAACTTGCATTGTGGTGGGAGTCCAAAAGGTCCAGCTGGGACAGGAAAGACTGAAACAGTAAAAGAGTTGGGTAAAACTCTAGGTAATTATGTTATTGTCATCAATTGCTCAGAGGGCCTGGATTACAAATCCATGGGCAGGATGTTTGCTGGCTTAGCACAGGTTGGTCATCTATTTCTTAATTGTTTTCATTATTAAACATGAAAATTAATAAGAATCTCCTTCTTGATTTAGTAATAAAATTAATACATTTTTCTAATTACACAGTTGCAGTATGAACTTCTTTTATGTAGAAAATTAGAAACAGAATCCTTGTTTATTGTAGTGCAATTTAATTTTCCATTTATTATTGAATATCTAATCATTACTGTCACTTTTGATAGCTGGAAGGAACTTTTTCTTTGAATATTGTGCTTTTCTTGCAGTACAATATAAAAAATATGGTTTACGTGGTGAATAAATTTTTATTGTGTCTGCCTACTGAAATTGAAGTGTAGTACACAGTATTAAGATATAAAACCAAGCTAATCAATTTTGTGGAAATATAAGCTATAAAAGGAAAAATAATAAGTTATTTTATTTCATATGTTAGAAAATTTGAATACTGCCTTTAATACTAAGTATGAATTTGTTTCTAGAATTAAAGCCACATTGATATATTAAGCTCATTTCAATATATATATATATATATATATATCAAGTAAAAAATGAAGCTTAATCATTAAGTTTCTCTATATAAAACAACATTTATGCTTTATTTACATAACATTTTTTGCCACATGTATAAATAGAATATGTCTATATAATATTAAAAGAAATAACAACTTCAACTTGCTTGATTTCTTTTTCCTTTGTCGTTTTTCTTATTCAAAATTTCATCCTGTATTTTCTGTTTTACTTTTAGACTGGAGCTTGGGGATGTTTTGATGAGTTCAATCGTATAAATATTGAAGTTTTGTCTGTAGTTGCTCAGCAGATTCTTTCACTTTTATCAGCACTAGCAGCTAAAGTCAAGAGATTTATGTTTGAAGGCCAAGAAATCAATCTCTTGAAGACTTGTGGTATCTTTATTACGATGAATCCAGGTAAGAAAGAAGATTGTGACATAAATTACTGAACAATATGTACAGAATTGTTAAGATAATCTTCATTTTTCAATTACAAAAAGACATTATTGAAATTATTATGCATCTACTACTCAATTAATTTTCTTGATAAGTACAAAATAATATATGCATATATAAAGACAGTATAGACTACTTTGTTTCCATAGAGGCTGTAAATTCTAGTTCGCTTAATGTAGTGCATTTGAATAAATCAGAAAATTTATAAGTGCGATTTTCAATTTCATGTGAAAGCTGATAGTCTAATAACACATGAAATTATTGTGGTACTTGTTCTGCTGTAAAAATTTTACTGCTTTTTGGATTCTTAAGTAATTAAATTTCTAATTTCTTAAGTTAAAAGCTACAGTTTAAGAAGCAAGCTAGTCATCTTTTATCTTCTTTGTGTTTAGTTAAAAAGTAGGTATTGAGTTTTATGTTTTTCTTTTGATGACCCATTTACATTAGGTTTAATTTTTTGTGTCCATGTACCATCTTCAATTTGACTTATTGATTTTAAAATGTATGTAAATGTAAATTATAAATAAAAAGACAAGAAAAAATTTAAATAAGCTTAATATCCAAAATAATATTATTTTCCCAAAAAAGATATGAAATGTGAACCATCTTCAATTTTTTTTAAAACTTACTGTAGGTAAAATATAATAATTTTTATACTGCTTTCTAGAAATGGCTTTAAAGATAGTTTTTTATTTCTAGTTTCTAATATAAAAACATCCTTTTTATTAGAGAAATGTGGAAGTATAGGGAGGTATACTAATGTATGGAAGCACATTATGATAATATAATAATAAATTGGCAAACAATTATTTATAAGCATAATGAAGTGGTTTTATTTTGGAGAACATACTATATGTTTTGACAGAACATTGGGTACTATATGTTGCATGGTAATTATGTGATATGTAACACTAGGGTTGTAGCCTATGTAATATGTGCCATTTCATGCTGATTTGATTTTCACAAACGAGTTTCATATATTGAGGGCTTGCATTTCATTTTCTGTTGCAATTTCACAGAAGGATTGATATCTGAAGAAGACAGACCAATGTCTTTCAAAACATATAGTATGTTCCCCAAAATAAAAATCACTTCAATATGCTTATAAGTTTGTGTTTGTTAATTTGCTTTTATAGTGGTGTATAATAATACAATTTTTTTTTAATTTGTTAGTTTATGTCAAGTAATAATTATGTGATACTTAACACTGGGGTTGTAGCCTATGATGCGCCATATCATGCTGACCTGATTTTCACATGGGAATGTTGTATATTAAAGGTTTACATATCATTTTCTAGTTCAAATTCACAAGAGAGGAAAATAGTCTAATTCTACATTAAATTATTGTGTGATGAAGTTTTTACTCTTTACCTATCTCATGCATGATAAGTTTATCACAATATTAACTGATTACAGGTATGTCCATCCAAATTTAAGCTTTTAATGTATAGGGGATTTGTTGATAACACTTTTATTGTATTCAGAGAAAAGAGTCATGTCAAAGAATTTCAGATAATATACATTCTAAACACAGGAATATCAAGTTTACAGTTGAAGAACAAAAAGAATCTAAATTACCTTTTTTAGATCTAGAGTTCATTAACCTGAACAACAGGTTTAAAACCAGATACTACATCAAACCAACATTTTCTAGTCTGTACTGTCATTTCAGCACATTCATACCTGATTGTTACAAAATTAATTTAAGAAGCATTCTAATTCATATAGTGTATAAACTTATTAGCTGTTATTGCAATTTTCATAATGAAGTAATGAGTATGAAAAAAATACTTCATTAAAAATGTTTTCCCCTCTAGCATTTATCAACAAAAGTGTTTTTGAATATATTAATAAATCTTACAACCCTAAGATTCCAGACTTCAATGTTTCCAAATGTCCTATCACCTTGATGTTACCCTTCACTGGTTCTCATGGCATCAAACTAAAAAGAAAAATGAAGAACATTCTGCAGTCAACTTATCCCCAAATCAGCCTGAGAGTGATCTTCAAACGAAACAAACAGATATTATTTTTTTTTTGCTCTTCAAAGACAAAGTACCTCCTTCAGAAAGATTGCTGGGGGTGTATCAATACATGTGTCTATGCTGTTGGCATGGCTGCCTTGGATCAGTGACATGAACCCCAGTCAAGAAGCATGCACAAAACAGCTCTTTCAACAACTCTGGAATTTACAACCAAATAAACAAAAACTGCTATAAAAAGCCCAACATTGAACACTTCAAGATAATAGACTCAGTGACAGATGAATGGACATTAAGGAAAAAAGGAAATGCTCCTAATTTGAAATGTACAACCAAAGCTGAACAACCAGCTAACAATGCCACTGCATCTCTAACTGTGATAAACTTATTATGCCTGAGATGGGCAATAACTATCTAAAATAAATCTAAATAATTGGTTGTGGTAAAAATGCTATTACTTCTCGTGCTTAGAAAAGGTTTAATTTCTAATCTCTTAAGTTAAATGCCACAGTTTATAAATCAAGCTTTTATTTTTTAAATTGAGTTCTGTTTGTTTATCATTTATTACAGTAACATGATGTATACTTAAAAATCAGTACAAGGTAAATTGTTTTCTTTGTGTTATAAACAACTTGCCACTTCATCTTTTTCATCTGTTTTTACCATCTACTAATTGGATCTAAATATTTGTGTGAGTACTACTATTCTCTAACTAGAATACCAAATTTAAAGACTGTTTCTTGAGTATTCACTCTTCTTTGAACTGTACAAATCCAAATGCTAAAACCTTACTGTTGATGCACATATTTTTATTCTATCAGCAAATAGTTATTTTGTTCAGTAATGCCCAGAACTTTAAATTAACTGATATTATGTACTGCTATTTGCATTGAACAAGGCTATGCTGGTCGCACCGAGCTGCCAGAAAACTTGAAATCAATGTTTCGACCAATAGCTATGGTGGTTCCTGACTCTGCCATGATAGCAGAAATATTCTTGTTTGCTGAAGGTTTCAGCAACACTAAGGTAAAGATCATTGAAGTTTTAATTTTGTGGTAATGAACAAATGTTTTTTTATAAAACTTAAAGAATTGTAGATTTTTTAATTAATCTTTTAAACAGTGTAAAATTTATACTGAATAATTTTGTTAGATTTGGTGTATTTTCCATTAAAATTAGTTTATTTTAATATTAAAGTAAAAACAAAATTATTTTTCTTCTTTGAAAGTTTTTGATTAATTGAATAGTCTTATGGTTTACTAACATACTAATTAAACACATTTTCACATTAAATAAAACAATTTTTTTATGAACAGAAGGATATATAGACAGTATATTAATTTTTTAGCATATCAAACACTATTCGATACCCACTACAGCCATTTCTTATCATTGTAACATATCAGTTACTTAGTTTTCAATCATAATTCAGAAATTTTAGTTACATATTTAATATTGCAAACTCTTTATTTGTATGACAAGACATAATGTAATATCCAAACACTAGTTACTTATATTTATGATATTTTTGTCTTGGTAACAGCTACTTGCAAAAAAAGTAGTTACCTTGTATTCACTGGCTACTCAACAATTATCTAAGCAGTACCACTATGACTTTGGTTTGAGAGGATTAGTATCTGTGTTACGACATGCAGGAAAACGAAGAAGAAGCTATCCTAATTCAACAGATGAAGAGGTAAGGGCATATTTGAAATATTCCATTTCCCTTTGATCATTTTTATACATATATGTCATTCTATATGTGTTTGTATGATTGTAAGTTATGTATTATTATTAAGATACCTTCAATTCTTGAGTAAATTAAGTTACATTTTCTATATAAGTAATTATGTCAAAGAAGTATGAATTTAAATACCTGTAAGTTGCCAGATGGATATTTTTTATGAAGTTTCTTGTAAAATATCCAATTATATCAAGCTGATTGCATTTTTCAGCTTATTGAATTAGAAAAGAGAATAATAACTTTTAATAATAAAATTATTTATTATTTTAATCTTGAATAGTAATTATATTTATATTTAAAAAAAATGTTTGAATAAACATTTTTTAAAAATTTGTGGTAATGTACAAAATCTCGGTTTTATGGAAACAAATATTTTGATAGGGTTGCAATAAGGTTTTAGATACAGGAATTTTTATGTACTTGTAATAATCAATAAAGATGTTTTGTGGTAATACTATAACAGTTGAAAAACTTGTATAACTTAAATTTGTATTAATCTTCACTTAAAGGTTACACTTCATAGAGCATATATTTGCTTTGTCATGCTTCTCCATCTTTTTAACCCTAAGGTGTGGGTCATATCCAAGTGGAGTGGTGGTATAGAGGTTTTTACAAGTTAGTATGAGCTGGGTTTACTCTTCTCATGAACACATATATGATGAAAGTGTTTACTGATATAAGTAACATAAGGTTGTAGGATATCAGCCTAGGAACCTTCAACCTAACTTAACAGAGCAATATATCATGGTTCTTGCTTCACTCTTTATTGTAGATTTTTTTCAATTTCAACAGATAGAGAAGCTATGTTAATGCAAATTGAATCTGGTAGTATTGTAGCTGGTATATTAAAAAACACAGTATTCTTTGAGTTTATAAAGTGTATAAAATAGAAATTGTTATCCTTGTTTGTACACTTGCATTCAACTTTTCCTTTGTGTTTGTATACTTATGTTCAAATCTTTTCTTTTGTTGTCCATGTTAATTATATTCTTTCACAAAATAATAACCTAAATCTACTGCTTATCTTAGTACTTTTCAGTTGTACATAAGTGTGCCAGAATATCACAGTATTATGCTATTTACTATATTTTAGGTGTTAATTCTTGCTATACAAGACATGAACATCCCAAAGCTTACATCAGAAGATATCCCGCTTTTTAATGGAATAACATGTGATCTTTTTCCCAGTATAGAACCTTGCACTGTTAGTTATGGCAAGGTCAGTGAAAAATTTCTTTAATTTATGTGTGTATAGATATGTATTATATGGCTGAACACTATTGATAGGAGAGTTAATTTGATGGTAAAGTGTTTTTTTTAGCTTAACAAATTAAGCCCTTTTTTGGAGCACTTTTTTTTATTAGTTTTAACTCGAATAACTAGAAACTGTGACATCTCTATAGCCCATCCTGTCCTCTGAATTCAGTCTCATTCTCTTGCAGACTGGGTGTTAATATTTCGTTGCCTAATCAGAAACCTGAAACTGGTAAACTCTGGGAAATTTGAAGGAGTATACCCTTTATACCTTTCATGTAGTGGTACAAAATTCCAAACTCACATGTGGTTATATAGTATGTCCCATACATTTTCTTCTGGAAGTGAGAGAATTAAGTAATAAGAAAGAGCCTCATTTCACTGTTTTGAAAATCTCTCTTAAGCCCAAGAACAACATGATCCTTCTAAAAAGCATTCCTGGAATAAATGTAAACAGAATAAATAGCCAATTGAGAAATTAAGTTGTGCACTCTATGACATCCATCACATTATTTACACTATTAGAAAGTAAAAAAAATGTTTTAAAATTCATTAGATCATCCCATCTGTCATTACAGATGTAACATTGGTAAACATTGTTGCAGGTTTACGATAAGATTTACATTAACTAAAAAATTTCATTTAAACTCACTCAGAAATATAAAAACATGTAACTTAAATATCTGAAGTATGTGATTTGGGAAATTCTTATGTTAAGTTTTAAAATTATATTTCTTAATTTGCACTTGGTCTGGTATGGCCAGATGGTTAGGGTGCTCGACTCACAATCTGAGGGTCGTGGGTTCGAATCCCCATCCCACCAAACATGCTCGCCCTTTCAGTCATGGAGGCATTATAATGTGACGGTCAATACCATTATTCATTGGTAAAAGAGTAGCCCAAGAGTTAGCAGTGGGTGGTGATGACTAGCTGCCTTCCCTCTAGTCTTACACTGCTAAATTAGGGATGGCTAGTGCAGATAGGCCTCTTGTAGCTTTGCACAAAATTAACAAAAAACAAAAACAAACAATAATTTGCAATATAACTTAAAATAAAACATGACAGGTAGTTATCAGATGAACATTTGGATATCTGTGTATATTTCTTTATAATTTTCTTTATAAAGCTGTTTGTTACACATTTCTAAAAGCTGTTCCTGAAAGTGATTCATGGAGAGGAGGAGTATTGCTCCCTCATGCTAGTACTACTAGTACTATTTCTTAATTGTTAATATTTATCTTTTATTTGTATTTTATTTTATTTTTTAGTTTTTGTTTTGTAACTCAATCCATGATAAGATCAGAACTATCATTAATATCTGTAGAGTTCACCTTAGGATATAGCGCTTACATTAAAGAGGAATTAAAGCATTTATCTAACTATTATAAAATAAACTATTGTTATATATATATATAAGAATAACTTATATATATGCAAGCACACAAATCTCATAGATTTTTTAAATTTTAAGTATATCACAACTTATTTTTATTTTCAGCTGAAGGAAGCTATTGAAAGAGTAATGAAACAAGCCAAATTACAAGTGATTCAAAGTTCTGTAATGAAGGTATTACAATTTTATGAGACAAAGAACTCTCGACATGCTGTCATCTTAATTGGAGAATCTTGCAGTGGGAAAACTGTTCTTTGGCGTACATTACAAGCAGCCTTCAATACCTTGAAAAAAGATGGAGAATTAGCATTTAACATTGTTAAGGTTTGTACATTGATTAAACTAATTATTATCTTTTCTTTCATTTCACATACCTTTTATAAAAAACTTAGGACTAAAATGAATTTGGGGTAGCTTAACTTCTTAAAAAAATGTCTTATTAGAAATAAAGGGTAATGCTGGAGCTGAAGCTATTCCAAAACATGTCTTAACCTTCCCTTTAGCCCTCACACACAATGTAAAATTTAATTTTTTCACTCTAGAAACACTATAGTATGTGAGCTCATAATATGTAAAGTACAGCCCCTCAATCTTTTGTATAGCTCACCTCAGCCCCCACTCTTCAGTGGAAAGAGGCTGGTGCTAGCACTCCTAGAAATTGCTTGTGGATTAACCTTTTAGCTCTGTACCCTTAACTTGCAGAGCACTTGTCTAGTGTATGAGAAGTTCTGAGTTCAATCCTACTCATAGGTGACACGTAATACAGATTACTACAGAAAAAGTAGTGATAATCCCAAGAGCCTGAAATAAGGTCCAAGGATGGATGTTGATTATGAGAGGGGAAGAATGTGGTTAAGTTTTTAAAAAGTGCCTTACTAGTGAATGCAAGTGTGTTAAAATTGTAGCTTGGTTGCTCCAGCAATTGCTTGCATGCAAGAGATTCCAGGTTTGATCTTACTTTTTGGTGACAAAATATGGGTAACCAAACATTGAAAAGAAAAAAATATTTTGTATGATATAAAGATATATTTTTCTACCCATACAGACAATAATAGAATTAAAATTATCATACACAAAAAAAATTATCTTAAATCATTATCAATAGTCTTGTGTGTTTTCAAAACTTATCATGGTAAACTAATAAATATTTTCCTTTCGTCTATCATTTGAAGCCATAGGATAAGTTTTATAGTATATATTGTTTGATCAAAGTCAGTTAATGCTTGATTAATTACTTACAAACTGTTAGAAAGAATGTCTGAAATGTCAACACATAGGTATCTGCATGATGTTAGCTGGTCTAATGCCTTTTTACACTGAATTATCCTTAGAGAAATCATGTAGTTTTGTGATGTTAACTGACAGACAGTTGTTTCCTGATACTAAACTGTCATAAATAATGCACTGTATCTTAAATATATTATAATTAAATTTTTTCATATATTTTCCTTTCTTCCAAAACAATAAACACAATTAGGAATTTCCTATGAACCCTAAAGCACTCTCACTAGGGGAACTCTTTGGAGAATTTGATGCGAAGAGTGGTGAATGGATGGATGGTGTCCTTTCATCAGTAATCAGGATGACTTGTGTAGATGAAAAACTTGATGAAAAATGGATTATTTTTGATGGTCCTGTAGACACACTTTGGATTGAAAGTATGAACTCTGTGATGGATGACAATAAAGTATTGACTCTTATAAATGGAGAAAGAATTGGGCTATCTGATCAGGTAAGTACTGGCTTAATATGTTTCACATTTATAAAAGTGTGGAGTTAAAACAATGTTTATTAAATAGTGTGACTAAATGATTTATAAGTTAATTTAAATTTTGATATCATATTTTACAAACAGCAATATGATAAAATATCTTCTACTGTATAAAAATTTGTATCCAAATTTAATTTAAATACTGTATCCTGTAAAGTAATAAAAAGTTATTTATGAAAAATGTTTCTACTGATTATCATAGAAATTTACCTAACAAGTATTGCAGATTTTTCCCATGGTTAACTTATATTACTAAGACTAAATAACTAGATTTAAAATTTGAATCAATTCAGTAGGCAGTGTACACCTAAATTTCCCCTTTCTGTTCAATTATTTTGACTTTTTTTAATACTTGGATAGGAAAATGTTCTTTCGCTTGAGAGGCATATTTAGCATTTTTGGTTGTTGAGAAAGATCTTGAAAAACTCCAGGTCAGTATGTGTAAAAGGTTAAAAAATTACATAAACACTACAAAATCAATACAGTTTTTTTCATCAAAACTTTTTCATTAGGTTTTCTTTTGTGTCTGTCCAATTTTATATTATGTTTTGAAGTAGACACCAGTTTGCTCTTATGTGAAACATTATATTTATAGTAATGCTTCAAAGGTATTTTAAAAGTATATAATTTTTGTAAGTCCTGAAACATAACATTTCACTGTATCTTTTGTAATAAAATATGAAAAAAATGTATTCCACATTTTAAAAGTCAGTTTCTATTTTGTTATTTAACTTGAACTTTTTGGAAAGCTGAATGGTTTTAAACTTTTTGTAATTAGAAAAAGTAGGTGAATAAAATATTTAGCAGCATAAACTTTTCCATCTAAAGTTATATGAAGTTTTTTAGGGCAACATTTCTTAGCAACTAACTAGTTTAAATAATGATGAATAATTTAGTTTAAAACTGTGGTTACTTTGTGTATTGTTGTTTAATTTGAATTAAAATGTTCTTGAAATTACAACATGAACAATTACTATAACTCATCATTTTATATCACTTCAAATAATTTTCATAATCATTTCATGAATTGATAAAAATTGCTATCCAATTTAATACTGATACACAAAATTCTAATAATGCCAAAACATACTTACCTTCTGCTACTACTTTAGCTATTCTTTGACATTCGCTTTGCCAATCTAAGCATTGGTCAAGCATGCTCCAGTCTTTTATACCCCACTTAAATGCCCTTGGCGATACCTAATTTGCAAATCCATCCACCTACGTCAGTGTGCCCTCTATGCTGACACTGTATATAAGCACCTCACTCAGATAATGTAATCACTTTTTCCCTACAAAGCGTTGGTCATGGTTTTTCTGACAAAATGCTGTGGTTTGTTCCACTCTGGATTGCGATTTTCATATCCCCTTGAGGATTTCTGTGTAATTATACTTTCTTCAAAAAAAACAAACGAAACATTATGTTGCGGGTATGAATTCCCATATTACTGTTGTCAGCATGGCGGTTAATATGACCTCCTATATTCCTCCTTTGTCATTTAGCATCTCTTTATGGTTGGGGGAAGGGGGTCACTCTCAGTTGAGGCTGTCCGTGTTTTGATCCATTGGGAGATGGAGACATACATTCAGCCCGGGGATGTTTTCTCCTGGGACATCTGAAGTTGTTTTTTTTGTTGATCCTGGTTTTTCTGATGCTGTTCTTTACTAAGTTGTCTTGTGCCGAGTCCGATTTGGATCACCCGCCTCCTAATTCCTTTTCTTCAGTTAGTTATTTGGGAATGTGATATTTTGGGACCTTTCTCTGAGCACTTTGAGTC
>NW_013665753.1:489490-532797 GCF_000517525.1 Limulus polyphemus
TTAGGTTTTTCCTTCTTTCACCTGATATTCTTGGTTTGATTATTGTAGAGGTTTCCTGCTTTTTACATCAGGGGATAAATATACCTTGTACCCTCGTTTGTCTGTTGGCATGATTTGGCTTTCCACCTCCAGGTGGACATATTTTTTCAATTCCACAGACTAACATCACTTAATTTTTCGATCCGTGGGGTTCCAGGTTGGTTCATTTGATCACTTTCAAACTGGCAATAGTGTAAGGTCTAGATTTCTTGCATGGGTAAATCCTCATGAGACATTTCATCAATTCCAGTGATCTCTTCAATTTGGTTATTTCTCTATGGGACATATTCCAATCATATCAGCCTCCTGGCTTGTCATTTTCTGGGGGTGATGGATTTCCTAGCAGATTGTCAGTCTCAATCCTCACTTTTTCCTGACCAAATGGATTCTTTGTTGTGTGGTTTTCCAATAGATTTATTCTCAGTTTGGACCTCCAAGGATAGCTTTAGCCACTCATTGATACTCAGCTGCAAGCTTTGGAGGCTCCACTACCTCATCGTCAGACTTGGATGGTAGATGCATTCAGTCCTGCTTGGATGAGTTTGCACATCTATGACTTTCCTTCACTTCATCTGTTACTCAGAGTTCTGACTATATTTCGATCGTCTACTTGCGAGATGTCGCTAGCCTAGATTGGCCAGCTTATCCATGATTTCCTCTTCTACGGTTTCTTCATGTCAGCCCACCTCTGCATCTTCCTCTTTGGCTATCTTTATTGAGGCATCCTAAACCCCACGTTCTACACCAAGACTTTTCTCATTTCATTGGAGTTTAATGTCTACATTTGCCTGAAGTGTGCTTCACAAGGAGTTTGTACCCACTTTAACAAACATGTTCACCATATTTTGTTTTGGCCTGTTTTTTTACTTGAGGTTAGCTTTGTCTTCTGTTGTTTAGGTCAGACAACTTTTTCATCTCCTTTTAGTTAACCTAAACATCTGGAGGTTTTGGACTCCCCAATGTGCTATCCAGCCTTCTTCCGAAATGTCCTTATCCATTACTTAATCAAGATATTAAGGTGGTACTAAATGCCTTGTCTCGACAACCATTTGAGCCTTTAGTCTCTTGTACTATATACCACCTCTTCCTTAATGGGTATTTGTTGTTGCTGACATGCTGATGTCATCAGATGGAGTTATTGGCATGTTTGTGGGACACTTTCTCTCTCTCTCCCTTTAGGTCCTTCTATACCCTGATAGGTCCTTTCATTTGTAAGTCTTTGGCCACCAGGGAAGGGGATAAATCCCTCTTGACAATTTTTTTGCCACTATTTCTCACTTCTACAATTGATCATACACTAATCATTTGTTTTGTCCTATCAGGCACTCCTTTCATGGTGATATTTCTCATCTCTGTATTCTTTGGGATACTTCAGTTTCCAAAGCTTTATCCCCACTTCTTTGGAGGTGGTTTTGCAAATATCCAGGTTGGATATTGTGGATTTTTACTAGGAATCTTCTGAAAGTTACATCCCATCAGCTTCAGTACATTTATATCTTTCACTGCTTATTTCTTTGATTTCCCGGGGGACATTTTATAGGCGAGAAAATGGACTTCTCCTAATTCCTTTCCCTTACATTCTTTATATGATCTGGCAATTTTTCTTCTAGGGGTTTTCCACTACTCACATGGCCGTTTTAACAACATCTGCTAGATTATATGGAGGAGGAACTAATCCTATTCATTCTTTCTTCTTCAGAATCCCTTACATTTTGCTTTCACTGGATCCCACTCTGTGGTGAGTGTTACCCAGACTGGTGTGCTTTTATCAATCCAGTTCCACACTAGCAACCCATTTGGTTACAATTCTGGTTGCAACAGGCTCTGTAGAAATGAGGTGTTCCATAAGACCATTTAGGCACATTAACAGATGGTAATACCATATTATAATGGACCACTACTCATAAACTATCATGAGTAAAGCTGAAGGGGATTCTACATGTCCCTGCCAATCATTGGATTGAATAAATCGGAGTCAGTTTGCTTTTAAAATTTTTAGGGAACTTGGTTCACCTATTGCACTGTTTCCAGAGCACTGTTCCTCAGGACCCACCAATGTGCATTACCCCCCCAGATTCTACTGGTGAAGCTAGGGAGTCCTTACCACACCCAGTTTACAGTGACTGGGGTGGTGGACAGAATTTTTTCCTTCAGAGTGTTCAAGTGTGTTCTTCCAGTCTTGGAAAAGAGGGCAAAGCTGGGAACTCTCCTACCCAGGTCCCTGGTTGTATTTCCCAGATGTCGGTCAGAGCAGCTCCGGCCTACATGGGAGCATTCTCATTATACCAGTTCAGATTTGACCCTATACTATCTGGTGTGCTTGGGCCTTCTTATGAACAGTGTCGGATCCACTATTTTCTCATAATTCCAAACATGAAGTGGTCCCATCCTAGGTCCATGGTTGAACACAGTGTTCCATGCCCTCTTCATAATTCTGGGGGTAAGTAGAATGCTCCTCTCCCACTCAATTGGAGAGTTGAGGATGAATGTTCATAATTCCAGACCAGATAAGGTCTGTTCCTTTGGTTGAGTAAGACATATATGATGCCATCATTCCGAGTCTGGGATTGGGCTTTTTGGACTTCTTCAAGTGGAACAGTAAGTTTGTCCACTTCAGTGGTGCTTTCTTTCTCATTGTAATTTCAGTGGTTTGGAATGTATCACTCTATGGCTATAGGTTGGGATCCAATCAACAGTATATCTATATATCACATTGCCGTCCAATTGCCCTAGCCACCAACGAGGAATATAGGGACCATGACCCCTTAATCCCAACCCCAAGTTGTGGAACTCAGCTATGTGGTTGAAGCTGGCCTATATTATTTACTTGTGTACTATTCCACCTTTGATACCAATATTAAGTTCTGGATGTAGTGTGGTTTCCCCACTTAGGTACCACTCTTATCTTGGTACACCCCCTCTTCTATACAGAGGCTTTCTGTATGGGGTCTCACTGGTCCCTCCACCTTCTCAATGTGGGATTCTAGCTAAAGTGTCAATAGAGGGTAAGTATGTTTTGGAAGTTAACCTTTTCCTAAAATTTAAATATATTTTCAATAATACTTACCTTCACTGACATTCTCCTACCCTTTCTCCCCAATAAAAGCTGGTGGTAGTGACTGGGATGGTGTAAATCTTGAAAAAGTGATTACATTATCTGAGTGAGGTGCTTATATACAGTGTCAGAATAGAGGGCAAATTGAAGTGGGTGGATAGATTTGTAAATTAGGTATTGCAAAGGGCATTTAAGTGGGATATAAAAGACTGGAGCATGTGAGACCAATACTTAGATAGGCAAAGTGTCAGCAGGGGTAAGTATTATTGGAAATATGTTTTCATTTTAGAAAATTGTTAACTTTAGTAATGCAGAAAATTAACAAAAGATTGAAAACAATCATTTGGTGAAAATAACATGATAACTTTTTGTACAAATTTATACAGGTATCAATGCTATTTGAGGTAGAAGATCTGGCTGCTGCATCTCCAGCTACTGTATCTCGATGTGGAATGGTTTATTTAGACTATGCTAGACTAGGTTGGCAGACTTATGTTGAGTCTTGGCTACAACTAAAAGATCCCAGCATGGCCAATGAATTACGACACCTGTTTAATAAGTATGTCCCCCTGTTTACAGAATTCAAGAGAAGAAATTGTGTTGAATTGGTTCTAGTCACAGAAATATGTGGAATAATGTCTCTCTGTAAACTTCTTGATTGTCTTCTGTTGAAAAATAAGACTGTAAGTATTCCTATCTTAAGTATTAAACTGGTAATTATTCTTAAGATATTTCTGATAAGTTTTGGTCATCATGTTCAAATTCTTGGATGAAATCTAAAAAAATGTACCTGTGGTGTTCACAAAAATTCGTGAAAATGTAAATCTTTTGAATTAAGATCATTTTTTGAATTATAACGTTTGTGAGAAATATTACATTTAAATGGTTAAAACAGCTGTAAAACACTCACCTGTTAACCCTTTCACAATAAGTTTGTGTATTTTACACAATCTTGTAAACATGAAGGCATACATACTGTAACTCTGAAAGTAGTTAGTGGGTATCCTTTACTGCACAAGGTTTTAATGTCTTACATTCAAAATGTTATTAAACTACTTTTTGTTTATGTTATACCAATTAGTATCGCATAAAACCTTAACGAATAATCTATATCTTAATAGAGGCAATATTTAAAAAAAAATCATGTATTTCCGATATGGTACTTCCCTCCTCTCAGAAGATTAGCTATTCTCATCCAGTGCTACCCTCTATATGTAAACTTTTTTCTTTTCTCATGCCAAAAGTCTTCTGCTACCCCCTATTGGAATCAAATGATTCCATCATGTCTCTCATGCAAATCATCGTGCATCACTTCTCCACCAACATACTCACATGACACATGTGAGTCCTTCTATATGCCTCTACTGAACTAACACTTCTGATTTGGCAGCGCTTGTGCTTGGACATGCTCCTTTGTTTGTTTCCAGTTTCACATTCAACTTTAGTATACTTGTGAAATGGTTTTCAAATAAATTACTTCCAAGTTTATTAAGACTGTTTCTTCACTTTAATTTAATCCCAGTTTATTGCAGTCACATTATTATTAATAATTTCAATTTTAGTTAACTCTTCTTTATATGAGTTCCAAAGCTGCAACTAGTGCTATGTCACCGGTCTCCCCTGTTTTAAGCAACCCAGCAGGAGATTTATCAGCACTTATTCGTGGGGAGATTGAACATTACATGGGACAACCTGTATCTTTGAATCTTGCCCCACTTCCATGTGAACATGTTGAGCCTGTTCAGGCTAACGAGATCTATGATTCCCTATTTCCCCCCTCCTGATTTTGCAGTGCCTTCCCATGCCCCTCCCGAGAAGTCAGTTAGGCCTACTATGTTTTTTTGGATTTTGTTTCTCAGGTATGTGATGTTTTATCCTTTACCCCTATTTACTATGCACCATGTCCTTCCTTACTACATAACCAATCTTCATATCTCTATTTGATTTTTCCCCCTCCCCAGATATTCAGGTATATGCTGACCAATTTACCCCACAATTAAGTGAGTGGATTAGCATACTTTGCCTCCCACAGGCTTTCGATCAGTTTGCTCTTGCTTATCATCATACAGACTGTCCTTTTTTCTATACCAACATTTGTTAGGTTCTATTTTACCTGTTTGGTGGGGTGGTCCTCAAATCTCCTCTAACCTATGCCCAATTTTCCCACCTTCGTCTTATCCTCACAACTTTTATGGTATTTCTCTATCATCCATCTCTTCTCTGAGGCTCTCCACCAAAATCTTGAGGGGTTTTCTGGGGACATCCCCTCCCTTCTTTCCTCCTCGTTGGCTCATTTGTCGTCTTTGGTTCTGGTTTTGCATACATGGTTTCTCTGTCGTTGGGACCTTCTCTGTCATTATGCAACCATCATTCATGTCCATTTACCAGTATCTTATCTTTAGAATTTATGTATGGACCCATTTTTGCAGCATTACATATTGAAGATGATCCCTGATTCCTTGGAGTCATGAGTTGCATCACTACAACAACAGTTTACCCTTTACACTCTTGTTACTGGCTTGTCTCAGTTGGAGCCCAGTATGGCACTTTTTACAACTTCTCGTCCTTCTCCTTCCCAACCCTTACCTGTCTCTCCTGCTTGGGTTACCTCATCTCGCCGTTTTCTTTGACAACGCACTTCACGTCGCCAACAGTATCAGTGACTACCCAGCGGGAGCTTGACTTACCGATTTTTTTCATCACTGGCATCCTTTTGTCTAGGATCATTGGGTTCTTCAAGTTTCATCGGAAGGATTTGTGATCTCATTCTTTCCCCACTTCCTGTTTCTTCTATACCCATTTCCTTCTTTTTGCATTAGGATCCGTTGACCAGCAAGCATCTATTGGAAGTGGATCAGGACCTACCATCTCAGCAGGCCATCAAAAACCTGTTTTACACACTTCACCAGGTTTTTATTCTAGACTCTTCATTGTTCCCAAGAAAACCGTAGATGGAGGAGGTGCTGGAATGTAGACAACTTCCCATAACTTTTTTGCTCATTACCTACATCATCTGGCTTTGTCCTTTTCTGGTGGATATTCTCTACCTCCTGTGGCAATTCAACACGCATCGGTATGATTCTCACTTAGGTAAGTGTTTTCTTTCAAGGGCCTCCTTTTTCTTCGATATCTTTTTGGATCCCACTCAGTGGTCAGTATTGCCTAGTCAGATATGTTTTCCTATAAACTTATACCAAATACCTTTATGGTTATAGTGCACACTGTTGAGATATAATGTCCAGGAAGATCACTAGCGGCTTAACTAGTTGTGTATATATATATTTCTCTATATGTTGAATTCTGATACGTAGTTGGTGGACCGTCACTCATGAACTGACATGAGTAAAGCAGAAGGGGATTGCTGCCCATCTCTGCTGCTTCTTCGATTGAATAAATCAGGAGTGGTCTGCTCTTCAAAATTGGATTTTACAGTCACCCATTATAATTTTCTTGGTGTGATGTTCCTCTGGACTCTCCAATGCCCCTTACCCCTCCTTTCCTTGAGTTTGGGAGTCCTTCCTAGTTCCTAGCCATTGGGGTGATGGATCATGCAGGCTTTCTCATGAGTGTAGGACACACATCTTAACATTACATGTCACATCACTATGTTGAGAAGAGGGCGAAGCTGGGAATCCTCTTTTCTTTTCCTTCTACACACTGATGATTTAATTCCAGGTGTCCTGATGTTGATGGGAGCTGTACCAACCAATGCTGGATCCTCCTAATAATACCAGCTTCTAATAGATAGCACCCTGTTCATAGGGTAGAGACTGGTAGATGATCCCTTCTCTCTAATTCTGATTGTAGGATGTTTCATTTCCCTGCTCCTATGGTTGAGCTTGGGTGACTTCTTCCATCTTGTAATACCAATTGCTAGACATGTAACGCCATGTTCCTGTGGTTGAACATAATGGTTCCTCCTCATAATGCCAGGGACATGATGTTTCTTCCCTGTTCTTATGGTTGAGTTGAGGCTTAGACACAGCTCTGTTAGTCTGGGTTTAGTTTGTTTTACTTCCTGTCTCTTTCAGTTAATTTGGAAGTTTGTCCAGCAGATGCCATTTGCTTATTTTGTCATCATAATTCCAGTTGATTGTAGTATAATGCTCTGTTTGCTGACAGGAGGGGTTGGTGTATATGTTACTAATGGTCTGCTTGCCCTAGCCACCATACACTGTATATACTGGTTTTGATCTTGCGTGAGGTTTTCCTCCTCATAATACTGAGGATGGGACACAGAACCTCATCTGTACAGTTGGGGTTGAGTAGATACCTAGCAATGTCTCATTGAATGCCTCCATCTTCATAATTACGTGGATTGGCCATTGGCTTTCCCTTTTTTCGTGTGGGTTTGGAGTACTTATCTGTGACCTTTGTTTCTTTATACTGCTTGTGATGCTTATCTTACCAGAGTTGTTTTGTTTCTGGTCAAGTTTGTATGATTGAGGATGGAGTGGGACTCATGTTGATTATTTACACCTGATACATTGTTTTCAGCGTATCGGAAGTTATAATTCACTTACACTGAAAATAAATTTCCGAAAGATACTTTTCCTGACACACTTGCCATCTTTCCTCCCCATGTCTGGTGTTCTTCTATTTCTTCTGGGCGTAATCTCGAAAGTGAGGTTCACATAAAGTGGTACAGAGGGAGCCAGCTGCTCTAGGAGAGTGTGTCATGCTCCTGTCGTTGGAGGGTAGTCATATACTCTATGAATGCTAAATAAGCAGCTTGAACTTATGGAGTATAAAGGCTAATGCGTCGAGTGAAAATAATTTATTTTCAATGCGTTAGAAGGCAGTGGAAGATCAAAAAAAGCTATTGTGTGAAAGGAGGTAAGTATCTTTTTTTAATTTTTTTAAGTGTAAGAAAATTATAACTTTTCTGACTTTCTAGCTATGTGATAAAAGCCTTTAAAGATTCAGCTAAACTTATTAATGTGATTCCCATGACAAAAACTTTGAAACGGAATGATGAAATAGACAATGCCCTGTATAGAAAAAAAATAATATAATGCATCATTTGATGGATTAAAACTTAGGCTTTCTATTGGTTATAAATTATATAGTGTAAAGCTTCAGAGAGAACTATTGGCAATTTGTGAAACAGAGTATGTGAAAAGTGGGCATGGCAAGTGGATATGATTTTCTAGTTAATAACTCTGTAAACAAATGCAATTGAAGGCTATAAAAGTTATGCTTTCCCTGAGTAATATTTATATTAAAATAAGAAATTTACGTTAAATTCCATACTTTTCAGACAGGTAGTAAATAAATTAGAGAATTCTCATACTAGGGGAGATTAATGATTTTTTAAAATATTGCTTTATAAAATTAAAACTAAAAATTATATAATAATAAAATATATTATGTTTTGATGCCAATTTTATTTGTATACATTGATAATACAATAACTTAAGTTTCAATTGTAACTGTAAAAGGTTGTGACATGCACACTTTGATCTACCCACTGTGAAATGGTTAAATTGATACAGTTTATTAACAATGTTTTGGTGTCAAGTTTATTTGATTACAACTCTACATTGATAATAAAGTAGTTCAATTAAATTTTAGTTGTAACTCTGTAAAAGGCTGTGACATATGCTCTTTGACCTAACCAATGTGAAAGGTTTAAATTGATACAGTTTCCATTTAGACTCATGAAGCTAGTTTTAGTTTGTTCCAAGCTTAAGATCCTTAAGCTGAAAAAATGTATGTATCTTTCAAAATATAATAGTCAAAACTGGTCCAAAACTATAGTAATCTATAATAATCATTAAGTACTCATTAAGAATGAATTTCTTAGTCAACTGAACCAATTGTGTAATTTTTGGTAATAAAGTATGGTCCATGCAAGATATGTGATCTATAGTGCTTGGTCCGAGAAGTCTTTTATTTGTGGTTGTTTCTGTGGATATAATAATCATATTATTTTTTATCTTCCCAAAGTTTACCACTATCACTTTTCTAGGCATGACTGTCTTCATCTTCTGACAGTTCTGTGAACATAATTGGTCTTTAGTTATATGTGCTTCTCTATGGTCATTAGCATTAGTATTAGCACCAATAGAAATTCTTTTTTGGCCTGTATTACAGGGTTGCTTTCTCTGCAACTGGTATCTCATCATGATTGCATTCACATCTGCTGCATTAGTAGCATGTTGAGCATTTTGTTACCTTACACTTGCAAATAAGCTTTGAAACTGCACCCGATATCTGTGATCCAAGATATGTGCAACTCTGACAGAAGATCAGCTGGCTGTCTTGATGATTACTAGTTTTGTAATGGTTATTTATATATTTTATTGCAATAACACCATGACCTCAGGCAACGTTTAGTAAAATATGTCTCCATCTACCAAAAAAAAGAAAATCATTGGATCTCCAGTTCTTTTAAGTTTTGAGGTTGATAAACCATTGGATACTTCATGCAACAGTTCATATTTCATAAAACTTTCAAGAGAGTTGAAGAAGTACCAGATATATGCCTCTCAGAGGCAAAATACTGTATGTGGTCTGGTTAACTTAGAGATTTTTTATTAAAAAGAGACTGAAAAAATTTGATTTCTTTGCTTTTATCTTTAAAATGACACTTAAGCTTCACAAAAGTTTTTCCTATAAATGGTGAAACATGCTTAATAAAAACAATGAACTATAAGATATTTTATAAAGTTAACATAATCTCTTATTAATTTGTTTTAGTTGCAATGTCATAGGTGAAGCTGAGCTTAATGTTAAAGTTGAAGATTTATTTCTTAGTATTCATTGCAAACAGAATCTGTTAGTATTCATTTTCACAGTTATGGCTTGGAGTCTAAACATCTCTTATGTTACTAATGTACAAAATTTAGAAATGTTGTATCTCAAGGACTTCTGGCAAAGTAGGGAAGTCTGGACTCCCAAAAATGGGAGGTTTGCAGTTCTTGTATGTGGGTGTGTTTCCTGAAGGGTGCAACAATTGGGCTATGAAGAATGAGACTGACAAAATTTCACACAAAATGCAGTTGTGTACACCATCATCCACAATGCAAACACACAACTGCTATCTATTGACTCTGATTTCCTGTAATCTTAGGGTACCTGCTGTAAGATTGGATCAGATTTTTGCAACTGCAGATAAATGCACTATCAATATACAGACAGTTAGAATTAAACTTCACAACACTGGTCTTTATGTGATATGCTCATTAATACATATAGGAGTGGGAGTTTTTTTCAAGGCTTGTAGCACGTTCAAAACTTTTCAGCAGTGGCATTAGATAATAGCTTCTTGAAGCATTGGTGTCAGGCTGACTTTGCTGTTCATGATGACCACATTCCATATCAAAGTGAAATATCACCAAATACCAAAATCTACAGTTACCTAATGCTATAACAAGTGTGTGATTACAATTCTAGGCTGAATGATCAATTATTTGTATTTTAGATCACATGATAAATCATCAGATGAACAATATGCATATAAATGAACTGAAGATGGATAGTTGGCATAATAGGTGGCCAGTTATAGTTAAATATGACAAATTCCAGTTATTTTTTAACTTATTTGTACAGTGTCGATAAGTGATACAGTTTGAAATATTTGAATTTTAAACATTCTAGTAATGAATCAAAAAATGGACTTACTTTCAATTGGATGAACCCATTTTATTTTTCATACACAGTTTCAGTCTTCCAGTAACCAATTCAGTGCAACATTAAAGCTGCTCTTCTTGTTTTGTTTACTGTGGACTGTGTGTGGGACAGTAGATGAGGAAGGGCGTAAAAAAATAGATTCCTGTATGCGTGAAGTAGAAGGATCATTTCCTAACCAGGACACTGTATATGAGTACTATGTAGATATTCAACACTCTACCTGGGTACTGTGGCAAGACAGACTAAAGGATCAGTGGAAATATAACCCCAAGTATTGTTTAACTTGCAGCTTTGTTTTTATGTTTAGTTTCAGAACAAATAAACTTTTATCTATAGTATAATGTTTTATACTAAAAGCTGGCAAGGTAGTGAAACAGTAGAAATAATGAGTCTAATATTTATAGTAAAAATATTCTTATACCTTGCATGTGTGTTTTTTTACATTCCCTTTAAAGTAGTCCATTATGGGTTTCAAATCAGTTATATGTAAACTATCAATTCAGATCTGATTTGAAATGCTTAATGGACTAATTAAGAAGAATTTAGTGAAAGACATATGTATTTGAGAATGATTTTTATCACAAACGTTTAACCTTTATCTCGTTTCAAGTTAGAAACTTATCCTTATTTAAAATCATTAACTTTTGAATGTGGATCAACCTAAATTTTGTACTATCTTACATCTGTGGTCCTCATTGTAAACTTCACTAAATATACTGATACAGTGTACATCAAGACATTTGTTTACTCATTTTTTACATTTTTACTGTATGTGAATATGGTTTGGTAATTTTAAAGATTTTCAAAGACCTTTAAAAAATATAGCATGATAAACATGTATAAACATGTGGCTCACACTTTACACACAAACAGAGAAATTTAAATTAACTGAAAAGCTAGTTTTAACTTAATATTGCATATAACCTTGAAGGGCATTCAGATATTTATAGTAGTTAGCCATTATTTTTAAGCTCTTTTATATTAGTTTTAATAAGAAGTTACTGTTATTCAAACTTAAAAATAACTGTTAGTAATACATTTTATTCTTCTTGAAAATGGCACAATATCACATTTGTTTCTTTGCCAAATATTTAGTTATATATTTAATTTATAACCATAAGCTCTTTTAACATGATTTTCCAACTCTTATCTATTTCTTAACTCATGTCCTGTTGAAAAACACTTACCTAACTTTTTCTTTATTATAGTGTGCCTTTCTACAAAATGGTAGTGCCAACAGTTGACACTGTGAGATACCAGTTTTTAATTCGTAATCTAATCCATAATGGACATCCTGTATTGATTGTTGGACCAGTTGGGACTGGAAAAAGTTTGGTAGCTGGCTGCGTACTAAGTGAACTTGATAACTCTTCTTTCAGTGTATTAAATATAAACATGTCTGCTCAGGTATGTGAATGTACTTTTTAAAGATTTAACATATCAGTTAAGGATGATTAATTGTAGTTCACATAAATAGCCTTTAATTTAGCCTTGCTGTGTAATACTCTATAATTGTACACTTAGTTTACTCAAAAGATAGACATAGTTACATACACAATATATTTTAACCATGTTAACTGAGACTAAAGAAAATACCTAGAGTGTATGGTATTTTTTGCTTAGAGGAATGATAGTATATGGGTAAACCACCCCCCACAGAACAAGAAGATTTAAGATTTAGTTGGATGTAAAGCTAGTGTGAAACAAACATTCCATGCACAATACGTGGTATTTTTTTTATGCAAGTCATTCACTTGTTTTATAGTGTATTTTATGTAATGTGATTTTATTAATGTTTAAAACACAAATATGCGTAAAACACAGATTTTGGTTAGAATAATGCTTGCTTTAATTGCTCTGTGCTAGCTTAGCTAGTTTGGTCATCGTATGATACCTCCATCTATAGGTATACGCACCCTACACTACCAATGCAAAATAAGTACTTTAACACACTAGAAGTTTTGAAAAGAATAAAAAAAAAGTAAATAAATATTGTTAATATGTACTTCTTTATAGCAGAAATAACAGTTACAATGTAAGGACAAGTAAATTGATAAAGGTACATTTGATGTTTTCAATGAAGAAATATATAATATTTAGATCTAAAGAAGTACTACAGGCAACATGTTTATTTCAAAATACATCTCAGTTGCTTATCTTTTTTTGTGTTGTTTTTCACATACAAAAATATTTACCAATATATGGTAAAATTATAATCATTTCATATATTAATGGTTTGTGTCCAAGTAGTCATAAATTATTCTTTCAGTCAAATACATATGAAAACCTTTTTTGCATAAGAATCTCTTGATGTTTTCAAACTCTTTATTCAAAAATTCATAAGTAATTGAGATTTTATGTGTAGAATGAATTAAAATGTTAACAGTTTCCTTGCACACAATTTTATATAGCTTGTAAAAGTAAAATTATAGCAAGTAAAGTTTTTATTTTAAACTTCACAGTCAATGTTACCATCACTATTATGAAATAATGAATCAAAAATTATATTTGATGGTTCTGGTGATGTCGAATACTGAATTTATTCTGTTATTTAAATACATCAAAAATTGATAAATGTAATTTGAATCCTTGAAAGTAGTAACAATGTCACCTACATAGTTCTGATAATGTAGCAGTTTAAAATCATCCAACCATTGCTTTTTATGAAAACAATGAGAAAGAGTAGCAAGAAAAGGAAATAATTTGTAATCCATAGCTATGCTGTTGTGGAAGACATAATCTCTTTCTGTTCTTCTTTCTTCCCTGTCTATGTTTTCTCTGTCAACTCACTGACTGTATAACACACTGATGAATCTCATGTAAAGTCAGAATTAAGTGTTTCCCATGGTATGCCACCTATTATTGTGATATAGTGGCTCTCATGAAATATTATACAATTCCATTTGACAGTTCAGATAGTAACAATTCAAACTCTTTCAGCTATCAATTTCATAGCCATGCCAACTGCAAATCAGTCAACTGTATTAACTGTTGGTACAGGCAGTTTCAGCCTAACTAGGACAGTATTTGAATTGCTTGATAAAGTAGTCCAAGGCTTTCTTAGTATTTCAGTGGAAACTTTGCAAAGTACCTCCACCTTTTTGAACCATGTAAGAACATATCCAGAAGAGCTTGTGACTTGTGGTAACAGTTTAGTTATTGACAATGCCTCTTCCTAACAGCCTCAGCTGTGTAACATATGCCAATGTGTTTTATGTTTGCTGCACATTTAGTATTTGTATTTTTTCTTTGTTTGTCACAAGGTGGTAAGACTAATCAGATAACCAGTGTTTACATATCATCTGCATTTTTCTACACTCACACTTGTATCTTTCAGCTTGACTGGAGTTGTTTTGGGTTTGCCACTAGTACATGTAGTGCTGAGAATGACAGTAGATCAAACAGTGCATTTTATGTTTTAAAACATTCCCATTGTTGTTCTTATGTTTTTAAGTACCCTTTTTCTATAACTTTGGTATAAATGTTACTAAATATTATTCTGATAAAATACCTACTTCTTCTTACATAATAGCTTTTCTCATTCAGTGCTGCCCTCTACATGTACAATTTTCACTTGCTACTAGCCTTGATACTCCTACTTACTCACACGTGTTTTACACATGGTACAGCTGTGCTATAGCATACAAATAAGCATACAATCCTCCACCAATAGGAGTGCAACACTCTTTCCTGGCAAAGCTAACTCCCTCTATACTGTAGAGCCAAACCTTCACTTCTCGATTTGGCATACTTGGTTGCAAACATCTCTCATTTTTGCTCATGTTTGCCTGGATTTTTTTTCCCTACACTTTCTTGATAATTTGTAGATTGATTTGAAATGTCCCACTCTAATTTCTGAATTATGAATTCACACTTTCATTACAACAACTTCTGTTGTTACTGTTGCCACTGAACACAATTTCCTCCTTCCCTCCTGCAAGTCACCTCTTCCTTGGATTGTCTTGTTTTCTCACTCTTTCCAGATATCAGGGTTCATGTTGATTAGTTTAAAGCACAATTATGATCTGGGGTCAGCATCCTTGTCCCCCTCGATCCTTGTATTCCTATGCATTGGTATATCATCAGTAGGACTTCCCTTTTCTAGACTTGCAGAACTTCGAGTCTTTGATTCCACTGGAGGATCTGGCCCTCATATTATGTTGAATTTTACCAGGTCCTATTTTTTCATGTTCAATTGGGCCTCACAACCCTCCTGCATTATCTCTTCCTCAATCTGAGGTTATCCATCATACTCATGAAGGGTTTTCAGTGGATACTTGTTCCCTCCTGTTTTCCATGGATGACTATCTTTTTTGTTCTGATACTGTTTGGGCATGTTTGGCTGGGTTTGTTCACCTATGGAGCACTATTACCATCGATCCTTGGGTGCTTCAGGTGTTCTCTGAAGGACTCTGCTTTCAGTTTTTGAACCCAACATTCCATTCCCTTCCCTCTTCCTTGGGATCCTATTTCTTGCCAGCAACTATTCGAAGTGGTTCAGGATCATTTTGACAAGGATGCTATCATACCTGTCACTCACTCTTCTCCAGAGTTTTTTCCCAGTTGTTCATACTTCTCAGTTAGTCCAGGGTCTGGCATTCTGTCATTGATCTCTCCAGTCTCAACCAATTTTTCGACCTTTCTTGTTTTCACCATGGAGTCTTTCCTCACTCTTCGGTGGGTTTTTACTCCAGGTCTTTGGATGCCACTGTTAGACATCACAGATGCTTGCCTTCCTATCTCTATTTCCTCAGCTTCCAGCTATTGTCTTTGTTTTGTCCAGTATATTAAATCCACAGTGTACCTTCTAGTCTAACTTCTGCACCCAACATATTTTGTTGAGTGGTCAGGGCCTTTGCCCACCTTGTTTATCAGGGTCTACACTCATACTCATTGTAAGTTGGTTGGTCAAGTTGGAGAAGTCTTTTTCCCATTCCAACCCAATACCTCCTCCCTTTAGGAGTGTTATTCTACTCCTATCTTAGTCTGGCCCAGCCTTCTACTTGCTAGTTGAAATTAATGGAGCTCTTGGTTCTCAAAGCTCAATCCTCCTCTTCTCTCACTGCTCACAAGGTTCTATCTCTTTTGGAAAGTTTGGCTTCCTTCGAAATCCTAATTCCCTTCAGTTGTGCTCACATGCAAGTTCTTCAGTTCATGTTGCATGATCAACGGAATCTTGCTCATGATCCCCTAGACTTTGTTATCCTTCTCCCTCCCTCACTATATGATTATCTAGCTTGGTGGCTCAACTGGAACAACAACACCTCATGTTTCAGGATTGTTTACCTGTCTGTTCAACTATAGTTTGTCTATGTCTACCATTGCTGGCTGTTGGACAGCCTTATCCACTTCCCTTTGTTTTACCCTTTTCTGTAGAGTTTTCCCTCCCTCTTGTCTAGTTCCTTTCATCTCCTTTGTTCATCTCGTCTCACACCCCTTCCAGATTGAGACCTTAATGTGGTTCTCCATGCCTATATCTAACCTTTTTGGCTACCAGTCCCTTATACCACTTGTCCTTGAAAACCTATCTTTTCCTTCTTTTTGCCTGTAATCATCATTGGTCAGATATCTTTGTCCTCAACATTTCATGTATCCATTACCACTGTGCCTATGTTCTTCTGTAACCGGTTAGTAGTTGTTTTTTTTTGTGTTTTTCAAAGCTGTATACAACTTGTGAAGGGAACATCACATTCTCACCTATTTCTCTCCATTCTAGATCATCTTCTCTGTCTTGGTCGTGATCTCCAGTGTTATGTTGTCTGTACAGCTAGCTTTCTTCTTTGGTTCCCATTCTTGTCTGTTTCTCCATTGGAACTCTTCTTCTACTTGAGAAATTTCCCCTGTGAACCTTCCAGTTTGGAATTGTCAACTTATTTGGTTGGCATATTCTTCCTTGTCTCCTGATTCCTATCGTTATATTTTCCAAGTATTCTCCCATCAGATCTGTCATTTCACCTTCTCTTTGGCTGTACACTTTCATCATCCATTGAGAGTGTTCATCCAGACTAGCATGTGGACCATACCACGAACCTTTATCATTCATTATCTGCTCCTCCTCCTTTAAATACCGATTACCACCAGTTGCCATTCTACACAACTCAGTGAGTGTGTGAGTATTTTTTCTATTTCTTTATTTCCACTACAATGACCCATTTTACATATTGAATTTCACTCTTTTCACTAATCCATAAATTGGTCTATAACACTCACTGTTGAGATAGAATGTTTTGCAAGACTGCTAGAGATTTCCTCATGGTGTTTCACTTTGTAAATAAGGTGTGTCCCAGAATGTACCAACTGCTGGACTATCATGATTAAAGCAGTTATGGGATAGCTGCCCAACCTTCTAATCCTGGTTGAATAGATTGGGACCAGCCTGGTTTTCAAAATAGAGTTTTGTGGCTACCTCTTGCAGTTTCTCGTGTGTTGCATTTCTCTAGACTCCCCATATTCATGTGGAGTACTGGAGTCCTTGCCACTTACCAGCTCCTAGTTGCTGGGGTGATGGACCATGAAGGCAACCTCCTGAGTGTGTCCAATTCCACTCAGTTGAGAGTAGGATGGTAGTATTCTGTCAGTGTAGATGGTGTGTACTCTCCTCCTACCATGGACTGGATGTATAATTCCTGATGCCACCTGGTTTTGGACTAGATGAATCCACCACGTACAGTTTACCCCTCCAGATGGGATCCCTCATCCTACTGCTGCCTGGATGTTGGATCCCAGGTGGTCAGGTGTTGAATTGGAGCAGAATCAGCTACCATAAGTCCTCACACATGACTTGTAAGGACCCTCCTCCTACCATAGATTGAATTATAAGTTCCCAATGCCATCAAGTTTAGGACAGGAGTTGACTCACCACATTGCATTCTTCCTTCCTACCATCACCTCGATGCTGGGTTCATGGGTAGCCTGGTGTTAATTGTGTATTAGGTCTGCACATATATGCACTACTTGAGATTTTGGAATGGAATTTAAATTTTCTTTCCAATTCCTGGGCTTGAGATGAAACCAGTTGGGACCCTCCTCCTACTGCAATACTCGATGTTGCCTGGTTTTGGACTGGAGTTAACCCACTGGTTATGGTCTGATGCATCCTAGCCACTCTATACCATCTGGTGCATCCACCTACCTATTGGATGTGTATCTTTTTTGCCTATCTTTGTTGACATATCTTCTCTACAAGCAAAGAGTATACCTGGTACAGATCTGGTGCATTCTCCCACAGGTGTGTCTCTCTCTCCGTTAAGGTTTCCCACTCCATAGGCCCTCTTCAGATGCCTTCTGAAGGATGCTCATCTGGGTAACTTTTGCATATGTCCCTCCACCAGTTCATTGTGGGATTCTAGCTGTTATGTGAGTGGAGGTAAGGTATCGTATTGGATGTTATAATATTCCTGCACTGAAAATTTATTACTGATAAATGCTTACCTTCTCACACACTTTACACCCATCCTCCCCACTTTCGGTGCTTCTTTTCTGCCTAATCTCAAAGTGAAGATTGGGCTCTGCAGTATAGAAGGAGTCAACTGCATCAGAAGAATGTTTTGCTCTCTTATTGGTGGAGGGTTGTTGCATGTTTACTTCTAAATATGTAGGGTATCTTGGAGTATCAAGGCTAGTGGCAAGCGAAAAGTGCACATATAGAGAGGACAGCACTGAATGAGAAAAGCTGTTATGTGAGAAGAGGTATCTATCAGAAATACATTTTTAATGTAGGAAAATTATAACTTTTGAGAAAAAAATGTGGTATATTTGTTTGATAATAACAATATGAGATTAAAATATGTCAATGGACAGTCAAGATATTCCTAGACATAAACACAGCATTCTAGATTTTGCCCTCTTTGAAAACAGAAACTAATTTCTCTAAAGAAGCCAAAATTAACCACTCTCACAATGTAATTTCTCCAGAACTGACAAGTTATAAACAGAAATTTTGAAGTATTTTTGCTCTGTATTGCAGTTAGAGTAGTCTCTCACACACACACACACACACACACACACACACACACACATGCATACAACTAATCTTGGGTACAATACAAATATCCCATTATACTGTAGATAACTTTTTGACTGAATCATGTTAGAGAAAGTGACACTTTGAATCATGCTATAGATAGTAACAGGGTTGAATTAACACACAACATCAGCTGGATGTAGCATGCTCTGAATTAAAACTTTAAAAAAAAGTATATATTTTGGAAATATGAAATATATGCTATAAGAGATTGAGATAAGGTGTTAGTTGCATATGATAAATACACATGCATGTTAACCAGTAGTTGCACTGTACACATATTTGTTTTATTTGATTCTATTGTTTTTCTCTAGTCCATATAGGTTTTTTTTTGTTCTAAGACAATTCCATTCTAGTTGATATGGTTTTATAAGTGACCTGTTTCTATAAATAAAGATTTGAAATAAGTGTTACTAATAATCATTTTTGTAAAAAATATATTTGCTTTGATATTGAAATACAAATAATATATTAATTGTTACTAATATAACACAAGGCTCTCTCTCAGTTCATCAGATTTGTAGAATAAAATTTGCTAAGTCACAGTTTTCACTTCTTCAAAATATTTTCATTTACACTAATTGGTATATGTTTTGTATGATCAGACATCATCCCATAATGTTCAGGAAATAATTGAAAGCAAACTTGAGAAACGCACAAAGGAAACTTATATCCCTATTGGTGGTAAGAAATTAATGACATTCATGGACGATCTTAATCTGCCACATAAAGATGTGTTTGGATCTCAACCTCCACTTGAGCTTATTCGCATGTGGTTAGACTATAGATTTTGGTATGATAGAAGGAAGCAAACTGTAAAATATATTCAGGTAAGAATTATTACAGCTTATTGTAAAAATAGGTTCATATACTGCTTTGTTTTAGTATATCTTTTATAATATATATAAATTAAAATAACTTTTATGTTTAACAAAAAATAACTCCCTTAAAAGTTCTGGGAAGAATCTTTTTAATGTTTCAGGAATATTTTCTTAATTAAAGATTTATGAGTCTTTTATATTGTAGCCTTCTCAAAAAAAAAACAACTTCAAATGATAAAAAATATTCATAAATCGTGTATATTAAACTTTTGTGTAACGTAATATTGGTTACTCTACAATATAGCACAAAGAATATGTTTGTTAGTGCTGAAATTATTATATTTTTTTTTGCAAAATAGGAATTTAGCAAGAGCACTAAATTTTACAGTTTTGTAATAAAACTGTACACACACTAACATATATGTAAATTTTTATTCAAAAAGAACTGCAAGTTATTGGATTGTCTTACAGGGTATTAAATGTGGCCTGTGATGATGGTAGGCCAGTACTAAATTGATTGTATAGGTTAAAAGTGGGTATTTTACAAAATATTTTAATAATAAAACTTTTATATTTCTTTCTAATAATCCAATTTTCACATATTTTATACCATAAATTATTTTTGTAAATACCAATAAAACATTAATATTTTTTATTTTAGAATATGTTTCTTCTTGCTGCTATGGGTTCTCCTGGAGGTGGAAGAAACACGATTTCTCAGCGCTTGCAAAGCCACTTCAACCTCATCAGTATGTCTTTTCCACAGGTATTGAACCACTATTTGATATGCTAAAATATCATAAGATTATGGGAAATATGTGATTTATTAATAATAATAATACATTTATTAACATCTTAGGGATTTTAAACATAACTTAATTTTATAGAAGCTAGAAATGTTTATGAGAGTAGAAGAATTTGGTAGTTTGCATTGTTAAGAAGTGCCTTATTAACATTAATGGTTTAACACTTGCTCCTGTTTGATGGAGCACTTGTCTATGGAATTGGAATTACACATCCACACAAACTCTGATAAAGAAAATAAGCTAAGAGAATATTATTCCAAAATATACTTACTTCCAGCTATTACTCGATTGCCAGGGTTTCTTCTTTGCCCATCTAAGCATTAGTCTGAGTTTTTATCACATGCTCCAGTCTTTTGTTCCCCACATAATTGCTCTTGGTGATATTTGTTTCGTGATACTCTCCACCTACGTCAATGTGCCCTCTATCCTGGTACTGTATATAAGCAATTCATTCAGATAATTTTATCACTTTTTTTCAACAAAGTGTCAGTAACTGATTTCAAAGTATTCAGATTGTTTGGCGATATTTTGAACATTATTGTGTTATCTAGTTGATTTTGTAATAGTAATTTAAAATGAAGAAAAAAAATTTTTTTTTATTCTTTCTTCCTATAATGGCAAGCCTCTCCCACCTCTGACATCTGATACCGAGTGTTGCACAACTGGGAGCTGGTAGTCTTGATTGAAAATGTCAGTGGTCTTAATCATAGTGAGATGGAGGCTTATATTCAGATCTGTGGTAGTCTTCCAGGAGGCTCTGAGGAAGCATTTGAGGGCAGTCCTCAGCACTTTGGAGAGACTTTAGATTCTCGTTTTTCTGTGCCTTTTTTAGTCTATTGTACTTTCAGCCCCCTGTGGGTCAGTAGTAGATTTACAGGCCTGTAGCACTGGGGTTTGATTCCCTTGGATGGACGTGGCAGGTGGCCTGCAGTTGCTTTGCTCCAACAGAACAACTTACTTTACCACAGTCTTTAACTAACCTATGAAAAACGAAATGGAGGCCACTTTGGGATAAGCTGCCTTTGATTTGTTTTTATTCTCTTGGTTCTTTGAGCGTGTGATGTTTTGGGTTTTTTCCCGATTGTTTTAGAGCCTGTGACTTAACTGATAACTGAAAGGTCTGGGGGGCGAATTTTTTGTTTTGTTTTTCTCCATACACGGAAATTGTGGTTCAAGCTGGAAGGTTTACTTCTTAGTTATGAGAAGGGACAGTTAGGTCTTATGCAACACGTTGTAGGAACTTCGTGATTTCACCTACCACCACCGGGTGGAGGCACTTTTCCGACTCTTAAATAATATCTGCTCTATGAATTTTGGGGTTCTAAGGTGGAGTTTATACTTCACTTATATAGGTCTATGTCCTCCTAATGGGATGGGGTAAATCTATGAAGTTACAATTGAACTTCAACATTTTGTTTTTTTTTTCAGTTAGAAAACTCTCATGGATCGCCAGTTCCTTGAGGAAGAGCTGGGTCCATTGTTAGCATGCTTGTTGGGTCAATTTTCAGCTTCTACATTCCTCACGGCTGTTGTTGAAGTCTCGATTTTCGTCAGCTCCTACAGGGGTCATAGTTTCACCCTTGTTCATGAGTTCCGATCCCCAACATCAGGGCCCAGCATAGCCAGGTGGTTAGGGTGCTCGACTTGCAACCTGTGGGTCGTGGGGTCACACCAAATATGCTCGCCCTCTCAGCTTTGGGGGCATTATAATGTGGCTGTCCATCCCACTATTCGTTGGTAAAAGAGTAGCCCAAGAATTGGCGATGGGTGGTGATGACTAGCTGCCTTTCCTCTAGTCTTACACTGCTAAATTAGGGATGGCTAGCACAGATAGCCCTTGTGTAGCTTTGCACAAAATTCATAACAAACCAAACCACGACATCAGTTCCTCATTACATTGGTACTCACAAAATATTCTGTCCATATCTAAGGTTTCCATTGCATAGTCAGATTGCCAGCAGTGTCAGTGATTATTGTATACCTTCAGGAGCTGTGGGGCCTTGGTTCCAAGACTTTCTGGACATGTGGTAATCTTAACCATCATTTCAGAAGCTCTGCAGGTTCTTGGGTCACAATTGGTCATTCAGTTCACATCTTCCCCACTATTATCCACCCAACCTGTAGGATTTCCATCTTCCACAGTTCATTGGGACTTGGAACGTAGTTCTAGGGTTTTCTGAGTCTGGTTGGTCTGGGGATAGTAAGAGAGTTGAGCTATTTCTTCAGAGTTTTCATTCCTGTTAGTTGTTGGGCCTATGAAGACAGGAGATTGGTGTCTATTCATTAATCTTCCTTGTCTATATCAATGCCTAGATTCTGCTAGATTCCCAACTTAATCATTCCTCAATTGGCATTTGTTGTGCAGAAGGGTCTGATACTCAGTTCAGAGTTTTTTCCTTCAGTCATGCTTAGGCTTAACATAGGTTCTGCTGTATCATATGAGTTTTCTCGTCCCCTTCATTCCATCGTACTGTGCAAACACCATACCATGGATGACTGGTTACTGTTTGCAACATCTTGCCAATTGTTAAACCATCACATTCTGCTTCTACTTTCAGATACAACCCAGACAGGCTTCTTGTTGGGGACTGTGACTTCTGTTCTTGCTCCAATTCAATGTGTCATCAGTCTGGATATTTTTTATTTTTCTTCTCATCTCTCTGTTAGGCTCAGCTGTCTCCCATCCTGCTCAATGCTATAGAATAGGATGCCACACTCTTACTCACCTCTCCTGCTCCCACTATGGATGGTTATGTCTCTTCTGGGAATGTGGGCATCACTTGACTCCCTTGTGCCTTTGGGACAAGAACACAAGCAATCATTATATTGGTAGTGAAGCGACCAGGGATTGTAGACATCTATTTTCTGGTTTCTCCAATTTCGTTTGTCAGGATCATTCTTCGATCTTGAGAGGTTAATTCGAGATGCTATTACAAATTGGATTCTTCTACTGCCACTTTGTTCAGAGTTATCATTATCTTCACGAATGCTTTGCTTCAGGGAGAGGGTACCTATACCAACAGTCAGGAATACCAAAGTATGCACAGATGACAAGGATTCCCTACACAATGTTTTCATCCTTCTTGCTCTTCAACAGGCAAGGTCTCATGTTCTGGGCTTCTTAATCCTTTTATTACAGGTATGGTGGAATCCACCCAGCTCATAACCACAAAAGTATCCATGAGAGTAATTATACTGTGATTTTTGATAATGTATGCATACCTTTACAAAATTTTGCAAGTTCTTGGTAAACATTTCAAGGCTTTCGTATACCAAATATTAGGTTTTTAAATTAAGTATTAAGATTTTGAAATTAAAGATTTTCTCATAAAATTTTATATTTCTGAATGTTGATTATCCGACATATAAATAATTTAGATTTAAGATTAAAAATACTTTTATGCATTAGAACATTTTCAAATTTCATGTGCAAAATCTTTACAACCTCTAGATAATTCTAGTTTTTTTTTAAACTTTATATTTTATCTGTTATTTGCACTACTGTATCTCTGTACAGGTTGGTTTGATTTGACATTATTAATATTTACAAATAAGTTCTTGAACTTATTTTTCTTAAAACATTGAAGCATAACTAAAGTAGTAAAGTAAACAATTATCTCTTCTTGTTACAACCGTTGTACTCATTTGCTGCTTGTTGTAGGTTGCCAAACCTTATAAAATTTCACACGTAGAGGATGTGAAACGAAATAATAAATAAATAAATCATAAATTACTATATGGATACCACAGGATTCCATTAAAATTTATTAACCTAGTAACTAAGATGTATTTGGGTCTAAAAAAATATGAAATTTCAAGCAGACTAAAGACTCACCCGTATGAAGATTTGTATCCAAAAAATGAGATGATGTTGTGATACTTGAAAATGGCTGAGAAAGCTGCTCGGGGATGTTCTGAGCTTTTAATTGGTTATTTATTGTCGTAAACAGAAGAGCGTGTATATAAGGGATTGTTCAAAAATAGAAAGAGGTGAGTGGGGCCACTGTGTTTGATTCAGTACATTAGTGATATCTCAGCAAATAGAAAAGATAGAAGGTTCTTATTTTATTTTCTAGCTTGTCAATATCGGTAATTGGAGTTCCTAGTTTGTATGAAACTATAGACTTTGTATTCTAACATCAGAAACATCTAATTTGAACCAGTGCTGCATTCCACATACCACATGACATACAAAAATTGATATTTAGGTGTGTTTTTTAATATTTACTTTTAAATTAAGAAATTAAATAATATATAATACTAAAAGTTTAATTATAATCTACAGTTTCATAACATACTTATTGACATAAATTCATAAAATAATAGTTCAATAAAATTTTGAAAGCGAGTCAAAAAATGCAATGACATGGCCTTTGTCCCATGACCATAGGAAGACCCATAGAGCTAGGGTTAAGGGGTAAATCATCAGGCTTCACTGTACTATTCCGCAGTGGTGTCTTATGTTTCTCATCAAGAAGGCATGTGGTCTAGGGTGCGTTATTTTCGAATTTTGGACCTCATTTCTTGGGACTAATCTTGTCTTTTATAGCAGGTTCATTGTCTCAATCCAGACAGATTTTCCTGAGAGAATACATGCTGCATCTCAAGGTTCAGTTGGATTGCCTTTCATTTTGCAACTCTAATTGGTGGCTTTGCCTCTCATTGGATCACCCAACTACTGGCAACTTGGTCTCCAATACCTTATCTTTGGGCCTTGGCAGTAGATGCTTTCCATCTGGACAGGATGGAATTACCACTCTCAATCTTCTCTCCACTTCGTATGTTACCTAGGGTACGAAATATGATTTGTTCCAACCCATTATCCGATCCTGTTGATCACACCAGATTGCCGGCTACACCGGTTTCTGCTTCTGTGGTTTCTTCTGGTGTGTCCAACTCTTCCACTTCTTTTTTTAGGCTCTCTGTGTTGAGGCAGCCATGATTGAATATGGTGCACCCGGCAATCCAGAAATTCAAGCTTCCGGTATAGAGGTTATGCTGTGAGAGGCAGACTGGGTGGTATTACTGTATTATGCTGGAACACCACTCAGGAACTATCATAAGTACAGTTAAAGGGGATCCTGCCTGCCCCTGCCAATCATTGTATTGAATAAATTGGGGTCAGTTTCCTTTTAAAAATTAGGAAACTTGATTCACTTATTGCATTGTTTCCAGAGCAACAGTGCTCTGGATTCCCCAGTGCACATTACTGCCCAGATTCTACTAATGGAGCTAGGGAGTCCTTACCACTCCTGGTTTCCAGTCACTGGGGTGGTGGACAGAGGCTGTTCCTCCAAAATGTTAGAGTGTGTACTTCCAGTCTTGGAGAAGAGGGTGATGTTAGGGACCCTCCTACTTGAGTTCATGATGTTTTTTCCCAGGTATCAGTAGGAGCGGCACCAGGCTACGTGGGAGATTATTCATAATACTAGTTCAGATTTTATGCTTGGCTATCCGGGTGGGGTATGCATGGTCCATCTTTTTGATGAATATCAGTTCAGTATATTGTTCATGGAAGGAGATTCACTATCTCTTGGGTCCATGGTTGAGCACAGTTGTTCCATGTCCTCCCCATAATTCTGGGGCCAAGTGGAAGACTCCTTGCCCACTTGGTTGGGGAGTGAGGATGAATGTTTATAATTCAGGCCCAGATGAGTTCTGTTGCTTTTATAGAGTATGGCATACACGATCCTTCTCAGTGTGTTAGTCTAGTTGGAAGTGGCAGTGGAGGTATGTATATTTTGGAAGTTAACATTTTCCTAAATTGAAAGTGTATTTCCAATAATACTTACCTCTGCTAACAATCTCCCACCCTTCTTCCCCACTAAGAGCCAGTGCTAGAGACTGGGATGGTATCAGTCCCAAAAAAAGTGATAAAATTATCTGAATGAGGTGCTTATACACAATATTAGGATAGAGGGTGTATTGGCGTAGGTGGAGAGTATCAGGAGACAAATGTCGTCAAGGGCAATTCAGTCGGGTATGAAAGGGAGAAAAAATCAGACTAATGCTTGGATGGACAAAGGAGAAACCCTGACGGTTGGATAACAGTGATAAGTGTCAACAAACATGAGTATTATTGAGACAATTTTTTCAATTATTTTATGTTGTTCCTTATTTTTCTTGGAAGTTCTGTGCTAACTATTTTATATAAAATTTAAAAGAAGCACAAGAACTATCTTATATAAGCAAATTAATGAGAAATCCTGAAATTTTAAAACTGATAAAAATTCAAAGTGGGTATTGATAATAAGTTAAATTGTCTTATAACTTTTAACAGAAAGAATTGTACATTTTCATGAATTAGGTACTGTCACTTTTTGGGCTTAATGTTCAAGTAATTGTGATACAATCTTTGGTCTGTATAATTGTGATTGAAAGTTTAAATTATGTAACCAAACCATGACTGACTGTAAATATATATATATATATATATATATATGACTTTCTTATTTTATCACTGGGATGAATTGCCATTTCAGCAACCAACCTGTTCTGTTCTATTAAACTAGGAGTTGTAGATAAGACAGTTTTCTCATTTTACTTGTTGTATTTCATAATAAATTATTGAGTTTTTATTTCTGAACACATTTTTAAGACATCTCTCAGTCCAGAAAAAAAAGATTGTAGTTTCCATCACATTACATTATGCCATGTTTTCTTTGTTGTAAAGGATGCTGAGATCCATCGTATCTTTGGTTCCATGATCAGCCAGAAGTTTATCAACTTTGAGGAGGATGTCAAACCCCTAGCAGAATTTATGGTAGAAGCCACTTTAGATGTTTATAAAGCTGTATGTTCTCACCTGCTGCCTACCCCTGGAAAGATCCATTACCTGTTCTATTTGAGGGATATATCAAAGGTAATATTGGCTCATAGAAAACAGTTATATACATTTTTATAATCTCTTCAATTTGATAGATAATGAAAGTTAACATTGAAGGGTCTAGGAAGAATTTCCAACTTTTGAAGCTGATAATCAGTGGTAAGATTAACTTAGAAATAAATCAAAATTTACGGTTTTTAATCAAATGTGTACAGAGGTAAAAAGAGCTTACAGGTAATTGTAAATTCTCAAGATAAAAGAATAACAAAGCTTTTTAGGATTTAATTAACAATAATATGCAACTATTACAATTTCCAATCAACTTAATAAATATACAGGCAAGATCAAATTAAATAAACTTTTTTTTTTCAATTACATGAATACATATATGAAAAGTAAAAGTGACTTTAGACATTACTTCTGCAATTATACTTCTACATTTTTTTTAAACTTTAAGTTGCATGAAAAATATGAAATGCTGTTTGATGCAACTTTTTTGAAGGTTGTTAAACACAGATATTTAGATGTTTGATTGGTTTGATATAAAGCTGTAATTGACTTCCAAGCTTGATTATCAAAGTTTTTAATGTTTAAAAAACATAAACATGCAAATTATTTTCCCTGAGAAGATATTGTGACTATTGTATTACTCAGTTGTTCTAAGTAGACTTTCTAATGTGTGATGGTCATGAGATGTATTGCAGAAAATATTACATGTTGTTTCTAAAAAATTCAGATTTCAATTTGAAATTAATGATAGAGAGAGTCAAATATTGATGAAAATAATATTCAAAAATAATAACAGATTTTATTGTTTTTTTGAAGATTAATTAGACGTAACAGTTTTGAATGGTAGAAAACTTGGGATTTTAAACAAAACTGTCTAATTAACTCACTAAGCATACAAATATAAGATAGTATCAACTCATAAATACACAAGCAAAAGTACTCGTCCCGAGTGACTGGAAAAGTTTAAGTTATTCTATCAATTTAAATTATTTCAGGGACTTTAAAAAGGTTAATTGTGTTGTACTCTTGGTTCACTTAGAGCCAAAGCTCTGAGCTACTTATACTGCCCACTGTGAAAAGTAATTGTTGAGCATTTTTATCATGCTAAGAGCCACTCAACAATAACATATGGTAAATCTACATTTTTATTCTTTAAGTTACATCAAATTTTGAAATGTGAATGATTGTGTGATTAAATCCTAACAATTTAGTGTAGAATATCCTGTTTATGCAAAATAAAATTTGGTATTGACATTATTCATGTCTGTTCTCCCATCATTTCAAAAGTGAATATTGAGCTTTGCCTGCAAGTGCAGCTTTTCAAATGGGAAACAGTGAATGCTCAGACATACACCACGGTTTGTAATAGATATAAGATGACATAAAGCAAGTGGGATGGGTATCAGTGCTATTTATACATCACTTTGGTTTATTTTAAGATTTGGAAGAATTAAATTAAATAAAGCCTCAGTGAAATAACATGATTGTATAATGTAGATTCCAGATACTTTGTTTATACCTAGAAAATAATTACTTAAATATTGTTCATGTTCTTGAATTATTATTTGAACTATATTTTATGACTAAAATGAAACTTGTCTCATGCAAAACATTTTTACCAACTAAGTTAGTAGCTGTTTATCATTATAAAAAAAGAATAAATAATGTGTGGTGAATGAATAAAACAAAGTTAGAATTTGTAGTTAGGTTTGTTAGATAAGGCCCATTAAATATTATAGATACATACAGTTTAAACTATAAATTAAGACTATTTTTTAGAGGACAAGAATGTATATTTACCAGTGTATATCAAAGAATCTTTCAAGAACACAATTCTTTAAATGGTTAAATGAATTAAAATTCATACATTGTATTTCATTATTTTCTGCATTTTACTTAATTGTAGGAATTATTTATGTATGATGCTAAATGTTTTAAGTCAAATGATTGACTCTGACTGTGCTCATGACATGGTATGGCCATAAGTAAGATTGTTGAAACATTCATATAAAATAAAATAAAGTGAAGACATCTTGTATGTTATTAATATTTTAACTAGGTTTTTCAAGGCTTGCTGCTGGCACATAAAGATTTTCATGATACCAGGCAAAGTGTGACACGACTGTGGATTCATGAGTGTTTCAGAGTGTTCTCAGACCGTCTAAGTAATAACCAGGATCAAGAATGGTTCATGTCCCTGATTAGTGAGAAACTAGGCACTATTTTTGAACAAACTTATCATAACATATGTCCAAACAAACAACTTCCTATATTTGGTATGTTAGCAATTATCTTTCTTGACAATTTCAAAAAATTTTCTGAAATAAATTATAAATATTCATAAGGTACAGATAATTTTCAGTTTTGACCATTTTGGTATATTTATTTTAGAAAGGAATACAAATGTGACAGCTAAATCTAGGTGTAAGACCTTAAATTAAACAAATCATAAAACTTATATGCTATATTAAGTAATGCTTAATTTATATTGAAAAAAAAAGACATAAGTAAAACACACAATGTATGATCACAAAGGTAGGAAAGTAGACAAATATTATGGTATATTTTTATAGTGAATAGAGGTGGATTATGATATTTAATTAATATTAAGGTAGTGACACACTACAATTTTTTTGAATTACTATATTGTTATTAAAAATGTACTAGGGCAAAAATTTTAAAGTAATCTTACTGCATAATTATTATAATATATGATAGGAATAACTGTTGGTGTTAATTACATAACTTATATGTTTGAAGGCAACAGTTTTTTTTTTAATGTATGGATTTTGTTCAAAATTCATTGGAAGGATCTAGGTTACCTTAAATCTTAACCTTAAAGATCAGTATAGCAGCAGTGACTTTTAAGTGCATAAATACTACATATTTTTCTATACAATAGTCTATTTCATACCTGAACAATTTTTCCAAGTTATGATCTGAAAAATTCTAAACCTAGTTGAGGTTGTCTGTAAATTCAGCCTGAAATGTTGATTTATATGGCTTGACCAATCAAAGAAGCTTATCTGCTGTTTCATGAGATAGTTGCATTGTGCCCTACCTGAACCTATGTACAGAGAATACAGATATTTTTCTGTTCCGATGCCTTTTTTCTCACAGAGATAATGTGTATTAGGAATGCAGTTTTGACATTTTCACATTAGATTCCTTCCAGCTTTTAAGAAAGATGGTTCATTTTGCTGTTTTGAGAGAACCAGGATTCATTGTGAAGTCTTGTTATTGTTTATTCTGTTTCACTAGTGCCTACTGATCCTCTATTGTTTAATTTTATTGTCAGTAAAGTTTGTATTTATCTTCCTTTTGTTTTTACTAAATGTAGTCATCTTTTACTTAGTTTCTCCATTTAAATACAGTTTAATGCCATTGTTTATTGATCTTTATCCTTCAGTGGTCCTTCAGTTAGCATGTGCAGCTAGTTTTTTCTGTTCCTCCAGTAATATAGTGTATATTTTTGGTTTCAACTTAACATTATATATTGTGTGTTTGATTTCACCTGTAATAAACTGGTACACCTGTCCTTCCACATATTAGATCTACAAACCTCTTGTTGTTGTTTTTTAAATTAGGTGAGCTTGATTTATTCTTGAATTACCAAAACCTTTATTTGACTGTATGTGCTGCATATAGTTGGAAGTTTACTATTCTGATTTAATGTAATAGATTGCAGCTACGTTATTACTAAACAACTACTCTTGATATCAAGACTGTGAATGTGGTCTAAACTTTCAATCCACTACATCCATATATGAATCCCATCTTTTTCTTAGTAATATCTATGTACTCAGTGGAGGACTTTGATATTACAAATGATCAAAACCATTATTTTCTGTTCTCAGTTATTGCGATTAAAAAAGTATATAAAATATGCTACGATCCATTAGAAACATTTGTCTGTTCTGCTGCTCATAAGTTTTGATTATTTTAGTTTGGTTCAGAAATTTAAAACTTTCCAGTGGGATTTAGTTTGCAGTTCAAGCTAATAAAAACAGAGTGATGTATCATGCATTGGACTTAAAATAAGACCCAAAACTCGAGCGCTTTCAAATAGTTGACTATTCTTATGCATTGTATAGTGCATAAGGATGTTGGTGGAAATACTGGTAGCAGAAAATAAAAAACGTTCTTCAATAGAATTCCAGTAGAAGACTCCTTTGGTTGTTTCTTAACTCTAGAATGATAAGGTTGACTGTATTGTGAGAAAGTGCTTGATCAATAATGTAAGAGCAATGAACATTAATTACCACCAGTCTAACTAACAGAATCAATTCATTATTAATAGTTGATAAGTTTTAATACTGAAGATTGCTCCACAGGAAGCTTTATGAATGAGCAAGGAATCTACGAAGACTTCCAGAACTTTCAGACCTTGAAGAATCATTTGGAAGTTAAAGTTGAAGAATATAACCTTATGCCTCGGGTGGTGACAATGAATTTGGTACTCTTTCAGGATGCAATTCACCATAGTGAGTCATTAGCTTTTATCATTGGTGACATAGGGATTAATCATTTTTTGTTCAAAAAGTGTCATATCAAGTACATTGAAGCTTAGTACATTTAAAGTGTTGTACTTTTGTGTGTGATAATCAGATTTGACTGCATTGGAAGTGTGATGTATAGATAAAAAGAGTGAGGTATTTTGAAATATTATGTCATTTAGTATTCTCAAAATTTAAGTATAAATAATATCCATAACTTTGGCCAAATTTCATAGTCCTTAGAAAATGAAATACTATTATCTTGTGGATGTTTTTTTTATTTTTGTAATGATCTTATGCTGTAATTGATTCTTGAAATCAATAGATTATTCTAGTTCTTGCATTTTAATGTGGAATTAAAATATTTGCTTATATTTTGAAATGAATACATAAATATTAAAACATGTGTAACGATATATTTTAATTGACAAAATAAATTTAATAAATTAAAGATTCATAGTACTTCTAAATAAAAATAAACTAAAATATATGTCTTCTTGTACAGTATGTAGAATAATCCGGGTGATTCGCCAACCAAGAGGAAGTATGTTGTTAATAGGAATTGGTGGAAGTGGACGACAGAGTTTGACCCGTCTAGCAGCCTACATATGTAACTACTCTGTATTTCAAGTTGAAGTGTCAAGAAATTATGGAATAGCTGAATTCAGAGAAGGTAAGTTTGCTACCTACAGGCAAGGGTGTCTGCTAAAAAAAGCTTCAGTAGGGTAAGATGTGAAACTAAAATTACTTTTGGTTAATTGATATTTTTTTGTAAATTTATTATTTTCATGAATTTTATTCTGCATGCCACTCACTAATTGTACTTAGCCATCATTCCCTAAACAATGAAGGCCTCGTGAAATACAAAAGTTAGAATAAAAATTTCAGGTAAATTGCCAAACTCTATGCCGCACAAGTCCAAATTCATTAACTTTTTTCAGTCTTCCATGTAAATCAAATGAGAGTTCTCTTGTAGCCTTGAGTTTCTTTCCTTTGATTGCTTTGTGAATTTCTGTATTTTATATATATATATATATACTGTATCCCTCTGATCCAATTACCCTTTTTTATGTATCTCTGAAGGTAAATAAGTTTTTTTTCCATACTATTGACACAATTCATGTAATATAAAAGTAGCCTATTATATTTTAGGTTATGCTATGCAAAATACTAATAATAAGCTTTAATATTTGTTTTTATAACTTTTCAGTTTACTTTGAAGACTTTGTTTGAATAGAAATTTCAGGGAATGCTTTCTTGCCCCTGTGAGTAAACACCCATACTTATAGAGAAAGATGGTGTTACCGTGGTTTGCAAACATATAATGCATTTTCTGTCTTTTTTGTTTTAATATAGAATTTTTCAAAATTTGTCAGGTACTCAGGTGTATGTGCACTTTTCACAAAACACAAGAAAGATATTAAGTTGCTATCACTCTAGCTACCTATTGTTGTGTGTCCTTCTTTGGAGGTAACACCTTGTTTGCTCCTGGGAGAAATATTTGTAAAGCTGCATCTTGCATATGACTGTGGACAGCAGTTTTCTCCAATGATAGCTTAGGTAATATCTCATGTTTACAACCTTCTTTATGTTCTTGACTAGTTACGTTGATAGTACTACTCATTCTGGGAAAGTTTGAAATTACTGTTTCAACTCAGTAATGTAAGGTTTAGTCAGTTTATAAAAAACCTTGAACGAGAAAGCAGTTTTGGATATAGCTCTCCAATTAAAGCGAGTGTTAATCATATCAAGCAAGTATACACACTGTGGTTATGAATAGTAAAGTTCATTCATTATATTTTTGTACATTTGTGTCAAGTTTTTTTATTTGTTTCTCATGAACTCATTTACTCATAACTTCTTTGTAATAAATATTATGACTGAATTTCCAGTTATTCTACAGACCTACGTTGTCACTTTTAGAGAAATCACTTCAACATGAAAATACCACAGTATTTTAATACTATGATGCAAAAGAAAAAATTAAGTAATGAAAGGGAACCGCGGTAAACTTAGTGATATGTGTTAGGAAGATACATGTTTCAATCAAGCTTCATCTATTGGTTCACCTGGTGATAAAATCCCTCAAGTAGCCAAAGTTTGCACTAGGGTTATTTATAAACTGTTTATGTTCTAATTATTTACTTTAACATGAGGTGTGATGTTAGTTTCATGACTTATGTATAATGATTTTCAACATAATATTCAGAATCATTTTATTTACAAAGACTAGTATAAAAGTCCATCAAAAATGATAGGAAACCATTGTTGAATGATTAACGAAAATTATAAAATTTAACTAAAACGAATTTGTCTGTACCTCCAAAATGCACCTACTCTTCACTTATTTCATCAGTCTCGAGGTAATTCTTTAATCACCACATTTTTAGTAAAAACTAGGCAGAAAAAAAAGTTATCTTGAACAAAAGTATGTGTACACTCTGAAAGAGATTAAATAGCACTCTTGAGCCTTTTCACTGTATTATAGGTCAGGAAGTAGAAAAAATAGTACAGACATTCTGACACAAACTTTCAACTCTTTCAACTATACAAAGGATAAAAGATATTTGGTAGTAATAAACATCTATTTTTCTTGATGTTTTAATGCCATGTAGGTAATATATGTGTTAAAATACCAAAAGAATATTTATAAATTAACATTTATTCACCACATTTATGTGAGGCTTAGCTGAAACACTACCTGGTAAATTTTATTTTGCTTTTTGCTACAAATCAATTTGCAAAACTTCTGAATTAAACTATTCTAACGTTATATCATTGAAGTTATAAAAAACAAAGCGTTCTAACAAATTAACATGAATATTGAGCATTCAACATAAACACCATAGTTGGCCTAAGAACAATCAGGTGATAGTTTTGTTGTTAAATGATGATATATATTGTTGAGCATTATCAAAAAAGGAGCATAAAATTGTTCTTGACAGAATGACAAAGGGAATAAGCCTTTTATAGTTAGTGATGTTACACAAAGCTTAGAAGTACCAAGAAAAATATTTGTTTTACTTCAATAAAGTATTGCTATTTGTGTTCCCTTTTAAAACAATTTCCTGTGTACAAATAAATCTCAAAGTTGATTTTTTTTCTACTAGAGAAAATAAGTCACAACTTAAAAAAACACAAACAAAAAACAATAAGCTATCAAAATATTACACCAATTTTCAAGAATAAAGTATACACCTATTTACAAAGCATACTAACCTCCTCTCACACTTTAGCTTTATCCCAACAAAAGTTTCTCTTCTCTGCCCATCTAAGCATTGGTATGAATCTTACCTCGCTTGCTCCAACGTTTATACCCCACTATATTGCCCATAGCGATTTAAATCTTGTGATTCTCTCCACCTATGTAAGTGCACCCCTATACCAGATCCATATGTAAGCTCCCTATTATTGCTTTACTATTCACTTTTCTCGACAGCATACAAGGTTTTACATGCTTGCTGCGGATTTCTTTTACATGTTGTTTAACTTTCGTTATACCTATTACTTGGACGATTTTTTTTCGACCCATATTATTGTGTTTTGAGTTTATTGTCTATTTACTTTAATTCTAATTACAAATAAAATTAAAATTCTTAGACATTTTGAATATGAATTCTCACATTTATGTCTCTGATACGAAGTCTCCTACTGCTCCCAATCTGTCACCTCTGGAGTCTAACGTTGTCGGGGGAGGCCCCTTTCTCCTGCAGACTCAGAGGCTGAGCTTGCGGGGTATCAGGAGCAGACTGATGAGAATTTGGACTTTATTTATTCAGCTCTTTCCTTTGCTCTGGTAGCTAATCATGGGCCTTGGATGGGCATCCCACCTTCTGCATTGTCCTTTTGCAGCAAATACATCAGACTTGTGATATCTTGAGATTTCTTCTGTGGCTTACAACTCTTCTTCTCCTTTGTAGGAGGAAATTCATTCGGCTGATTACTTAGTCTTTCCACCTTCACCAGACTTTGCTGTGCATGCTCAGTGATTTGCAGATCAATTGAGAGAGGCTGCTGCCATGCCTTGTCCTCCGTGTTTATTGGATTGGCATGCCTTAGGTTTCCATTGCTTGGTGGACCCATATTTTGATTCACATAGGTCGGATTCTCCTTTTCTTTTTTAGTGTTCTGGGCCTGACGTTTCTGTTCATCTTACCCACACTCAATTTTACAGGATTCGACTGCCCCTTATTACAGTTTTGCATTTTTTTATCTTCTTTGCAACTGTTATCTGAGACCTTTCACAGGTCTCGTGCTCAATTTTCAGAGGATCTTAGCCACTTATTGGCTTCTACTTTAGTAAGGTTATCAGCTTCTGCTCTCTCTCTCCTTAGTTGGTTTCCTGGTGGTTTGTTGCTGGGATCTTTTGGAGAGAGATGCCTTGCTTGAGGGCATTTGACTTCCTTCTTCAGCCCTTATAGATCTTGGAGAAGCTCCTTTTTTTAGACTTTCCATTTTTGCAGGTATTCCAGATTTCATGGAATCTCGTGTGGATCTGGCCCATTTCCACTTTTTTCTTCAGACACTGGCCTCCACTCTTATCACCAGATATTCTACACTCATGTAGAGTGCTGACAACAGTATAGGTGACTACCCTGTGGAGGCTTGACTCAGACAGTTTTGGTTTGTAAGGGAGACCTTTGCTTCCGGTCAGTGGCTTCTTCAGGTTCGTACCAGAAGGTTGGTCTTTCATTTCACGCTTCCTACTCCATTGTCTACCATAATGGTTGTCTTTCCCTTACCCAAGGATCATCCAATCATTGAGCACAAGCCATCCAAGATCTTCTGCTCAAAGAGGCTGTAGAGTGTGTCAACTACTCTCTCGAGGGTTTTCTTCCTGTTTGTTTGTAATAAAGATGAAGATGAGGATTGGTGACGTAGTATATGAGGGCAGGTGGTAATGCTTCACTTGGACAATTCAATGGTGGTCTCCTACATTTCCACACAAGTGGGCACTCAATCCACGTTTCTTTGTTTTCAGACATTGGATCTTCTCTCTTGGGCCCACAAAAATTAGATTGTTCTTCTTGCTTGTCATGTTCAAGGTTATGCATTTTGTGGCCAATCAGTTATCTTGTCTCAATAGAGTTCTTCATCCACAAGTTTTTCATTGGATCTTCTTTCGTCTTGGGACGCCTCAGTTCATTGCTTTTGTTACTCACTGGAATGTCCAGCTCCTGTCCTTCTGGCACCCTATTTCTCAACCTCTGACTTTGGCATAGATGCTCTCAGTCAAGATGAGACAGGTCTTCATTTGAGATTCATGTTCACAGGACTCTTTTAGCATTCTACTTATGTTCTATTGTATCCTGCTAGGTTGTTTCTTCCTAAAACTTCAGCAGCTAGAGAAGAGGATAAGGCTTTCTCTCCTATTCATCTTCCCTCCATTTCCCTTTTTATGAACACTTGGATCTGGATCATCTTTTGTGCCTGGTTTTGGCTCTTCGATGCTTTGTTGTGGGCACTGAAGAATTGCAGCGTTCACGACACCGTTTCTTTATTGGGATCCTAAGGTGTCACATGACTTTTCCCCAGTCACATTGACAGGTTTGGTCCGTCAGTTGGTATGTATTGCTTACTCTGGGCTTTCATTGGAGGGATAGAGGCTTCTTTAAGTTTCATCTCATCAAATTCTCCATATCTCTATGTCCCTGGCTGCTAGGTTGTGTCTCCTGCTGGAGAAGATTGTACAGTCTGGTATGTCTTTATATCTCATTATTTACATGATTTGGCAGTTGCCTCCTCAGAAGGTTTTCAGCCTACCCCCCCCCCCCCCTCCTGGCTATTCTTCATGCCCCAGCTCATTTGTAAAAGAGGTAACTTCATTTCTTTTTCAGTGGCCCTCTTGTCATTTTCACTTGGATCCCACCCTGTGACAGGTGTTGCCTGGTCAGGTGTACTTCTTTTCAAATCCGCACTAGGTACCAGTCGACCAATCAATAATTTTCCTGGTAGTAATGAGCTGTGTTGAGAGTGAGTGTTCCATAAAACCACCTTGTGTACTTTCTATGTGGTAAATATTTATACAAAAACAAATACTCTACTGGACTGCCACTCATGGACTATCATGAGTAAAGCTTAAGGGGATTTTGCCCATCCCTGCTGAACCCTAGACTGAAGAAATCAGGGTTGACTTGATTTTCAAAATAGGGAATGTGGTTCGCCTGTTGCACTGTCTCCAGAGCATCATTCCTCGAGACTCACCAACGTGAGTATTCCTCCCATTTCTCCTAGTGGAGCATGGAAGTCCTTAACACTCCCAGTTTCCAATCGCTGGAGTAGTGGACAGAGGTTTATTCCTCCTGAGTGATGCTTGTACTCATTATTCCACTCATAGAGAAGAGGGCAAAGCTGAATGCTCTTTTACCTATAACCTTGGATGATTTTTCCAGATTTATGGCTGGAACAGATCTAGCATACACAAGAGCCTCTTCATAATTCCAGTTCAGAGATGGCTCTTTTCTATCTGACTGAGTTGTGCATTGCCCCTCTTTTTGGTCATTCTCTTTATTTCGATGATCCTAGAAGAGGGTCCTCAACTCCTTGTACTTCTGCATTCAGAGTGTCACTTCCTGTGCTAGACTCGGTAATCTCTGTCTCTTCAGGTTGAGTGAGGCATGACAGGTCCCATAATTCTGAGTTGAGTTTGTTGCAATTTGTACTTCTTCAGGTTGAGGCAAAGGTTTGTCCATTTTGGTGTTGCTTGCCTTCTATTCGTAATTCCAGTGGCTTTACATGCAACATTCTGTAACTTTCAGGTTGGGTTCCAATAATATCACTTTGCTAAGCAAGACTAAACAATATAGTGGTCCTCATGCCCTAGCCACTACACCTTGGATCTCAATTTGGGTCCACAACCCTATAATCCCAAGGATGACACGTGGGACCTCATCTGCATGGTTGAGGCCTAGGCAAATTTGTGTTCTAAACATGTTAAGATTTTGCCTCTGTGGCTGGTTGGCCTTTAACACCCAAGAATTGGATTTCATTTAGTCCTGGCAGGGAGCATACCTGTTCCAGAAGTAGTACAGATCCCACTGGTATGCTATTACTGTATCTAATTTTCACACACCTCTTTTCTGAGCAGATGCTTCCTGTGTGGACCTTGCCCTCACCAGTCCATCCACCTTCTCAATGTGGGATTCTAGCTAAAGTGAAGAAATTGTGTGTTTTGGAAGTTAATATTTTCCTATTTTGAAAATGTATTTCCAATAATATATACCTCTCTCACACTCTCACACCCTTCCTTTCTCTCCATGAAATAGCCAGTTTCAGGTCTGTTAATTTAGACCATCTCAAAAAGTGAATGGTAAGTAATAACGGGGAACTTATATGTGGATCTGGTATAGGGGCACATTGACATAGGTGGAGAGAATCACAAGATTTAAATCTCTGTGGGCAATATAGTGGGGTATAAAGGCTGGAGGTAATTGAGGTAAGATTCATACCAGTGCTTAGATGGACAGAGTAGAGAAACTTTTGTTGGAATAGTGATAAAGTGTGAGTAATGGTAAGTATTATTGGAAATACATTTTTGTAATAGAAAAATATTAACTTTTCACATGCTAATGTATTGTCACAATACAGTGTTTCATTTTACAGTAATCTGTCCAATTTGACTCTTCCAAAACATATCATAGACCTGAAGAATCTATATTGGCAGACAGGAATTCAGAAAAAACCCACAGTTTTCCTGTTTACTGACAGTCAAGTAACACATGAAGGGTTTCTGGAAGATATTAACAATATACTGAGCAGTGGAGAAGTTCCCAATCTCTTCAAACAAGAAGAAGTGGATGAGGTAAAAATAAAAGAAAAAACGAATTTTTATTACATAGATTATGGTCACAAAATAATATATCTTTACTGTTATTCTAAATGTATATATATATATATTAAAATTCCATGTTTTTATTCATTTTTTATTACTTATTAATTTTCTTTGAGATTTTATTTTGTTTATCATCTGAGGTATTTTAACTACTCAGAGATACTTTTGTTCCATGGTGGCTTATAGTAAGTTTGAGAGCTTATAATGAATATGGGGTTCAATTCCTGTGGTGAGCACAGTTGGTACATAGAGTCCATTGTGCAGCAGTATGTTTAACAACAAATAGAAACTAATCCACACACATTTGGACAAAATAAGTAGTCCTTTTCTTGTTGGATTAAGATTGTTAGGTGGGAAATTGATCCTTTTTTGTAATTTATGAATATGTATTTTTGTTTTTTAAGAATTAAGTGCATGGTCTGCAATTGGAGCTAAATTAATTAAATTTAATTCAGTGTAGAAACTATGAATCTATGAAGTTACAGTACCTAACAAATTAAGATTGCTTTATACCAACTATAATTAAATTTTTCTGGTGTGACATAATGTTGCCTCTGTGGCTGGTTAGCCTTTACCTCCCAAGAATTGGATTTCATGTAGTCCGAGCAAAGAGCATACCTGTACCAGAAGTAGTGCAGACCCCACTGGTATGCTATTACTATACCTAATTTTCACACACATCCTGCCTTAGATCAACTATAATTACGTTTTTCTGATGTGAAAGCCATGCTAAGTGTCCCATGGGTAAAAAAACTAACATTTCTCCATTTCTGATTCATTAAGTTTTAGACACATTTAGCCTGAAGACCAAATTGAAGAAAGTCTGTTTCATTATAATTTGTGTTTGTATTAGGCTTATTGTTTGGAGAAGTTTAAAAAAAAAGATTATCTTTTGATGGGACAATTAAGTAAGAAACTAGGCTTGATATCACAATATGTAGTCATTATTTATGTTTTCATTATGACTTATGTTAAAAAAACAATGATTTGTAAATACTGATTATAATATTATGACATAAAATTTTACATAGGTCATTACTTACCTTTACAATAGGGCTTAATCGTATCTTACTTTAAAAAAAATATCATATATATATATAGTTTATAACATTATGGCATCAAATTTTACCAGCATAATCTATGTTAAATTTTTTCTGTGTAAAATTCAAAAAGTTTCTTTATTAAAGTATCAGAATAATATTACTCATCATTACTACATCGATTAAGTCAGCCTGTTTGATTGTTATCAATGTATGTATCAAAAATCAAAGCCACTTTTAAACACTTTTTGTTTTTTTGATTTTCATATACCCCAAATAATTATACTCGGTTGTATTCAGAAATATAAGGTTTTTGTTACTTTCAAAATACTGGTTGTTAAAACTTCTTTTTATTCTGTGTATGTGTGTGTCTATTTAGGTGGTTTCGTCTCTTAAAAACTCAGATCTATCTGGAAAAGTTAGTGAAGATAAACAAGTCCTGTTTGTCCAGTTTCTAGACCAAGTTAAAGATAATCTTCATGTTGTGTTCTGTATTAGTCCTGTTGGAGAACCATACAGGTTTGAATCAAAACATTTTATGGATTACTTCAAAATAAATCACCGATTGGGTAGAAATTGTTTTTGTAGTGTCATGTATATTTGTTACTCTTAAAAAAGATGATCAGATTTGATAGTAATTTTTGTACTGTTTGTCATGAATCCCAAAAGAGTATTTGTTATAAATTATCTTAAATATTACCTTCAATGTTTTTTGTGCACAAAACTAAATAATTGTATAGGATTATCATTAATTTATAATTATATAAATATTTAGTGCTGTAGGCTAATAACTTATGTACTATAATTCAAACATGCACCTACACAAACTGACCTATTATAATTATTTTGTATCCCTGAAGTTGATCACAGGACTACTAAACATTTGATCTTAACCACCAAAATGTCTGTGGAGAGATATTGATTTAACACCTGGCAGAATATAATGACATGTTACTTTTAAGTTCCTTTTGGTATGAAACAGATTTATTAATTTGAAAAGTATTTGAATGAATCTGACTTGACACAAAACTAAATTTAATAATATATTACTTTTACTTCCTTGTAAAGTTGAAACAGTTACATAAATTTAAACATGTATATTACCATCATCTTTCTGCTGGAAAATTTGGATTTTGTAGCTTTTAGTTCCTTGTACTAAACAAATTATCTAATTTCTGATGTGTTTAATTAAATTTTACTTACAATAATTTAAGGTGATTGGCAACATAATGTAACAAAATATTACTTTTGGATCGTGGTAGTTCATTTGATTACCTTTAGTTTATTATAGTGGTAAGCAAGATATCAAATCATAATTCTTTTAAGAGAATTTAATTTGATATTCAAATCAATTCAATAATAGATTCCTTTTAGCTTATTGCAGTGGTAACACATTATTTCACAATTTTTCTGTTGAGAAAATTTAATTTGATATCCAAATTTATATAATTATAGATTATTTTAGTTTACTGTGATTGCAAGTAAAGTGAGTTATGATGGCGCTATAGTACAGCTTTAAATTTTTATTTGGCTACCCTTGTGACTTTAAAAACACATCTAGATATGTGTATATATATATTTATACACATGCTCATTATTGTTACTTGAATGCAATAATCTAATGAAAATATTTTTTGAATATTTTCAAACATTTTCAATTATTTTTTATTTTTTTTTTACATATTTTTGATTTTATTTTAAACAACAGGAAAAGGCTACTGAACTACCCTGCACTGGTCAGCTGTACAACTATTGATTGGTTTGGAGAATGGCCAGAGGAAGCATCAGTGGAGGTTGCCCTCAAATTGCTTGATCAAGTTCATCTAGGTGAATCTCAAAAGGAAGTAAGGAACAAGTTGATGTCCCAGAATTACCTTTCTCAAATGTTTGGTTGAAAAGACTTGAATGTTATAAATACTGCATGTTTATGGTTCTATGTAATATCTAGCTTAAACCTCTATCACTTATACTTTTTTTTAAGCTGTTTGAAGTATTGAGAAAAATCGTATTTGTTAAATGTTTTTATTAAAGATGTAATTATCAGGCAGGTGGTAGCACTCCCTATGTTGGGATGGCTCATATTGTTCATCGAAATAGTATTTTAAATATCTCCTCAATAGATCATCAGAACTTTACAATACTATACAGTGTTTTCTTTTATAACAGTATGTCTGTAATGACTGAGTCACGAGATCTGGGAATGCCTCTGTAAATATCCTTCTTTCTTCTGCTTCTTTTTTATTACATGATTACTTAAAAACCAAAACAATGGTGTCAACCAATTTCACCAAAGTGGCATAGTTTCAAACGGAGTATCCGCTTTTATAAGTATAATTAACTAGTAGTAATTAAAAAAATTGTAATTTTAGTGTAAACAATATTATCATTACCCCTTGAAACTAACTTTCTTACAGAAATTTGGTGTTTCATTTAAAAGCGTAAGTACAGGAATTACCAGCCAATAATAGATAAACAATAAATATTAAAGTTGGAACCTCACTGTATTTAGAACTTGGTTATCAATACAACCTTTCTATGTCTTTTGAAACACTGCATTAAAAAAAACCAAGTAAAGAAAAACTTAAAAAAAGGAAGTAAAAATAGGGATGGCTAATATTAATCCTTCAAAAAAACATAGTAACTAAAGAATAGTAGGAGTAGATATTAGAATATTAACTATACTAGACATATATATATATATATATATATATATATATATAACTATT
>NW_013665753.1:532885-537864 GCF_000517525.1 Limulus polyphemus
ATATATATATATATATATATACATATATATATATAACTATTGAATCACAATTGAGTTTAATTTATTCTATTTTTTCTGTTAACATTCTACTACACTGTGTGCCTGTGCATCACTACTATCTTGTTTGCATTGTTTTTGAAGGATTGATATTAGCCATCTCTACATTTATTTTCTTTTTGAAAAGTTTTTTCTTTACTTGTTTTTAAAGAAATACACGTTCAATAGGAAAAGTATTCAATTATGAAACCAACCTGTAATAATCAACGGGAAAATGCTATACAGAATATTATGACATTCTTTGCTACAGGCAATTTCAAATTGTTGTTGAAAGAAATGTATTATATAACATTTGTAACAGGTGCATCATATTATAAGCATTATTTGCAAAAGGTTTACAAGAATTAAATCTGTAACAATAAAAGATAATTCTAGTTCAGAATTGTTAATCACCTCTCTGCATGACAAAGAGCTATTACCTCACATACACTGATGTGTAAATTCTGATGTGATGACTCACCTCTTTGCATAGATTGGCTAGTTTTTCTTTTGAAGTCACACTATTCTGACTTAGAGGTTCAAATGCCATGTGAAAACATGTGAATTTGCACTACTGCACATATCATACATCAAAATTCTCCACCAGTAGGAGTGTGACATACCTCTCTTTGCAGATGCTCCCTCTACATTCATGTGTGAAAATCCTCATTCGTTTCCTAATCACTCTCAAGCTAAGATTTGTTTGTTTGTTTTTTTACTGAGACTTGTTGAAGTACTTATTAACACCACTTTACATTGTATTTTCAACTTTTCACTATGAAATCATAGATTAATGTAAATTATTTTTTTGCTGATGTCAGTTCAAATCTCAGTTACAGTTACCAATAATTTAGGAAGTTCTCTGCTTGTTTAGATCGTGACAGCCATTATGTATTGAGAAAGGTGTTGCTTATGTTGACAAATACAGGAAAAAGAAGAGTAATGTACCATCATCCAACATATGGTGAGGTCCATATTGCCACCTAGACCCTCTTCTGAAGTTGAGGAGAACAAAATGGAGTGACTTTTCTACCCAATACTTCTATATCTACTGAATATCTCTTAACTATTCCTGCCTTACATATGCTTTCTAGCTGTTGTTTCCTTTCTTCTCCCCTGTTAATGTTAGTGCCACACTTTTCATTGACATTGGGGTTCAATTTGTGCCTGCTGTTTTATGCCTCGTCCTTTCTACCTTACCAGATAACACATAGACGTTATAGCTAAAATATAGTTTATTCTTCATTGACATGTAACCATTAGGACTTAATGTTTAGACATTATGTATTACTCTGTAACATATCCACATATGATACATCGTTTAGAACTAGTTCATTACTCTTTAACTTGTACTACTTATATGATAATTTTTAATTTTAGTTACTTACTCCTTAACATATACCACTTAATATATTATTTTTCATCATAGTTCATCTGTCTTTTGTATATACACATAGGCATTAATGGTTGGTCACATTCACTTATTTCTTTCCATGTAAACATAGCCATTAATGTTTAGTTACAGTTAGTTGCTCTTTCACATGTAACATATAGTAGTTGACATTTCATTCTGGTTTATTACTCCTTAATATGTTCAAGTAGAAGGTAATGTTTACATTTTGTTCATTACTTCTTCACATCTACTCTTGATAGATAATACTTAGTCTTAATTGATTATACCTTGCCATATATACATGACTATTAATATTTGTTCTTGTTCATTACCTCTTCACTTATACATATGGAAAATAATACTTAGTCTTGGTTAATTACTCTTTACAATGTACACATCCATGCCCACATATTAGATAAAAGAAGATAATGTTTTGATTTTTTCATTACCCCTTACCATGTCCACATAGAAAGTGATACTTACATCTAGTTTATTACTTTTTTCACATGTACACATGAAAGATAATGCTTAGTCTTAGTTGATTAAACATTGTCATGTACACATAACTCTAAATGTTTGATTCTAGTTCTTTATACTTTAAAATGTATGTGCCTAGAAGTTAATGTTTTGTTCTTGTTCTTTACATTTTCACATGTACACATTGAAAATAATGCTTAGTCTTGGTTAATTATTCCTTGTCATGTACACATCCTTGTTAAGGTTTGGTTCTAGTTCTTACTTCTTACCATGTACACATAGAAAATATTGTTTTGAAATTGTTCATTACTCCTTAATATGTAACTCATTGGGGTTAATGTTTTCCCATAGTTCATTACTCCTTTACATCTACCTATGGGAGATAATGTTTAGACACAGTTAGTTCCTCCTCATGATGTCCCACTTAGAATATTATATTTAGTCATGGTTCATTGACCTTTTCTGTATACACAACAGTTGATGTTCTTAGCATGTATATTTAGATGTTAATGTTTATTTCTCTTTCATTACTTCTTCACATGTAACACACAGGATATGTTGTTTCATCATAGTTTAGTTATAGTTATTTACTCCTTAATATATACACAAGGTAGATGGTGCTTCAATTTCGTTCCTTTTTAGCACCCATACTTAGATGTTCATGTTTTATTCTCTTTCATTACCCCCTAACATGTGCACATAGGAGATAATGTTTTGATATTGTTTACTCTTCCTTAATTGCAATATTTTGATGATGATGTATAGACTTCAACCATTGCTCCTTAACATATTCATTTAACTTTTTCCATATGGGCATCCTTTTCTGCACATGTCACGAGGGTTTAGTTATATTCAAAATTTAATTCAACTGCTTTATTACCATGATATGCAAATAAAACATAGCATCAAAATGTAGCTAATAACCCCAATATTAGTATTATATAAGTTTTAACTTTTTAATTTTTTAAGACAATATCAAAATAAAAAAATTCTCAATTCGCCCTAGTATGAGAATTCTGACGTTTGCTCTCTAGGTCTTCTTCCTTCTTTAATTTATTTACCACCCCTCCAAGAAAATAAAGAATTTAACGTAAATTACTCGTTATAATATCGTTATTACTCAGGCATAGCATAATTTTTATAGTCTTCAATCTTGTTTGGTTACAAAGCCATAAGCTAGAAAATCTAGTTATTAACTAGAAAATCAGGCCCACTTGCCACATTCACCTGTCAGATCCTCTCTTTCACAAATTGCTAGTAGTTCTCTTTGATCCTTAATACTATACTATTTAGAAACAATAGAAAGCAAAAGTTTTTAATGTATCAAATAATGTATTATATTATCTTGTTTTCTGTACAGAGAATTGTATTGTGGAATACTACATATTTACTGATTATCACATTCATGAAACACTGGAATAACTTTGCTTTTATAGTTAAGGGCATAAAAGGTAGAAGTTATTGTACATTAATAGAACTATGAAGGTTGTGTTTAAAGCACATTTAAATTAAAAATATGATATAAGATCAACTTATTGCACATACTGTTACTTTAGTATTTTGTAATTCATCACGTCATTTGGCAGTCCTGTAATACCACATATGTAAAATATATATATATATACACTATTCATTATTTTTTCTTGCAACTTTATAACTGCCCAACGAGGTTTTTAACAACATAACATTCTTTAATAATATGATATTAGCCTAGATTTAAAAGTTAACAGGGGTACTGTATTACTTATTTAAATTTGAAAATCTTCTAACCTATGCAACACATTTTGACCAACAACGACATATTTTTGCTTTAATAGCTTAGACTAGTTCACAGTAGTATTTTGCTACTGAGTTTAAACTTATCAGCATTTTATTTTTGCCCATGCTGTTTTGCCTTCTTCATTATAGGATTTGTTGTATCTGATATATCACTGACTGACTAACTATCTAATCATAGAAGTATTCAAATTAAACTATTATGAAATAGGCCGTATTTTATGACACAATTGCAATTTAAAATGTCTATACTTTAATGGGTGTGTTTTAGTAAGTGAAGATTCCATGTTTAAACGAGTTACATAGTAGTTTATGGGTTAATTATATTTCTGGACTAAAAGTTTTTAAGAACACTGTTGTATAGTAGAAGGTTGAGTAGCAGTGAAAGCTCATACTCATTTTTATGTATTTTAAATATACAGTACAGTTATTTGAGCAATTATTTAAATAGTTTCTTTTGAAAGATTAACATTTCAGTGTATAACTATATGGTTACTAAGAAGTGTTTTGTGTGTGTTGTCTTCTGTACAAAAAGAAATAAACTTTAGTGTGATACTGCATAGATATGAAGTGTTAGGTCATCAAGAAATTAATGTCCCTTTTTTTAGATGAAAAAAACTCAAACAACTTATATATCAAAACAAAACATTTATTAAATGAAATAGTTTCCATTCTCATCGATGATGCTTTTTCATCTTACAATCAGGTTTTTAATGCCCTGATTAAAGAAATCACTTGGTTTTGAAGCAGAAAACTTGTCAATGTCCTCTTTAACATCTTCCACACTTGCATACATTTTCCCATTAAGATGGTGTTGCACCGAACGAAAAAGATGGTAATCTGATGGTGCCATATCTGGATAGTATGGTGGGTGGGGAAGAACTTCCAAACCCAACTCCATAATCTTGTGTTGCATCAAATATGCCACATGTGGACATGTATTGTCATGGAGAAGAAGAACACCTATCTGACTGATGAGTGAAGGGCATTTCTGATGTAGGGCTTGATTTAAATGTTCCAGTTGCTTACTATAGATCTCTGCATTGACAATTCACTGTGAATTGAGGAGTTTGAAATGAATTACTCCTTTGATGTCCCACCAAATGCAAAGCATCACATTCTCATAGAGAATCCATTTTTCATCACGGGTGATAATTCTGTCCACAAATGGTTCATGCACATTACGCAACAGAAGAGACGAAACAACGTTCACCCGTTGGAAATGATGATCATTGGAGAGTTCGAGGCACCCAAACACCTTCTTTATGGAGTTTTCCCATATTCCTTAGATGTTTAC
>NW_013665753.1:538740-551528 GCF_000517525.1 Limulus polyphemus
AAATTTGTTGAACCATCATTGACACTTTTGAATGTTCAAAACATTTCCATAAACTTCTTTGATTGTTTCCCTTCTTGTATTCAAACAGCATTACATGCCGAATGTGTCTTGTTGTGTGCCATCACTATAAGGGATTAGAGTATACTAAACTTTACACATTATATAGGCTATACTAACATGATGTTTAGGTGGTTCGTTTAACTATTATATTTGATGTATGGTTTTGGGGGGATGGTTAATGAAAATGTTCCAAAACATGACATTAATTTCTTGACAACCTAATACTGCTAAAGCCCCTTTAGTACATGGCTCCCATCCTTCATATACTGCTTGTGGTTCTGAAACAGTCAGAAGAACTGTTACTGATTTGTATGTACAAGTTACTTTAAAATCACATTGTACCTTAAAAAAATGTTTGGCTAATATGATAAATCCTGTTTCAATGAAACAAGAACCCAGCATGGTTGATAAGACCTCTTGCAGAGACTGCCTGGCCATGCACAAATATCAGATTGACCTTACATTAAAAAAGAGAAAATAGAATGGCTGTCACAGTGGGATCTTGAAGGCTTACATTCAGCTGAACATGCTGCTGACAATTGCCATAACATTGAATTGGAAGCTAGTAAATCCCTAGAATATGTTCAGTCTGAACAAGAATAGGAGACTATGGCTGAATTTTTTGATTAAACGATAAAGACCACACATACACAGAGTAAATGGAAGTAACACTAGCCTTACAAAGGAAAAATGCAGACAAGACGTTCTAGAACATACTTGCCCTGTTAGGATTAGAAAATTAATCTAAACAATAGTGCCAAAACAACTTTCACAATCTACATTTTCCATATTGCTGATGAATCACAAAATTGGATCTCTAGAATTTGGAAGAATATCTACCTCATGTGATAGCCATAAAACAATCTCAAACTCAAGTTGGTATTTGGTACAATACAACTGAAACAGCAGATAACATCCTTGTCTGACTCATGCTATAAAGCGTATCACCTTGGATTGAAGTAGTACATCACCTTGTCTGGAACTATTAAATTCTGAACTATAACCCCAGAAAAGTTTAACATTTTGTTTTATTATATGTATCACAAGTGTATGTATGTATATGCAGCACTCATATTTTGTATCCATTATTTACAATACATCATCATTTACATAGCTGAACTTCTTTATTTCATAAAACAAGTGTTTTTATTTCTTATAGATTTAATTATTTCATTTATATGGTCTCTAGAAAAAACAATGGGTGTATTGTTATGCACATTCAGAACATGCTATATGATATCTTATAAAACAATTCCTTCAAAAATTATTTCCAATTATTTATAGTAGGAAAGGTAATAGAAGTTGAACAATTCAGTCACAGGAATGTAAAAAAAATATCCTGTTGCTTACAACTGGTTTATGTCAGTTGTTTACTTAATCCAACCTAATGACACACACAGTACTAGCAAAAATTTTTTTTTGTAGAAATATGTATTGGTAAATTTCAGAGGAAATACTAGTATAAACACCACAAATTATATCTTATATTTTAATACATTTCAGATGCATATACTTGTTTTAAAGACCATTAATAAACATGTTTTTTAAGTAATACATATACATTTTCCATTTCAGATGCAGGTGGCTGTAGCTAAAGTGTTTTCCCAGATGAAGAAGTCTGTGATGTTTATGTCTGAAAGAATGATGTTAGAGATGAAAAGGCAGACTTACATCACACCCAAGAATTACTTAGAAATGGTATTTAGCTACAAAAGGTATTGAAAATTGGGTATTTTTATTTGAGTTTGTCATGAGAACTGTTAGTTTCGTGTTGTATCTAATTTTTTATGCCTTTAGTGAAATGATCTAAGAGTGTTATCCAATATATTAAACTGAAAAATAAACGTTTATTAAATAATTTTGACACTTCTGTAAATAACTTTTTGTACATATATTGGTATTTCAGATGATGCATAAAATAGTTTTTGCTTTTAGTTTTTTTTCATCATTACATTTCTCTGTTTCATATACCTTATGATAGTTTTGGTTTTATATATAAGGCTTCTGGCACAGAAACGCACGGATTTAGGGGGAGTGATTCACAAATTAAGATCAGGCCTTCACAAGATAAATGAAACAAGAGAGAAAGTGGAGCTTATGTCCAGGGAACTTCAAGATGCCCAAGTTCAAGTTGCCAAGTTCCAGAAAGAATGTGATGAATATTTAGTAATCATAGTACAGCAGAAGAGAGAAGCAGATGAACAACAAAAAGTTAGTGGGAAAGACATCCTCAGCATAATCAGTAGTGATAAGAAAATTGCTAATTAAATGTAACACTCACTGAATTGAATTGATGTGCTTTATTAAAGCTCAACTCATTGTGTACATTATTAATTTTAGAATTTAAATATATATATATATTTTTTCTATTGATTAATTTACTGTAGAAAAATATATATTACAAATTCCTTTTCTATTAGCTTTTGTGTAAGTTTAAGAAGTCTTTAACTAAACACAGGCTACTTGAACTCATATTTTGCTCACTTTCAGTAAATTAGAATATGAATAAAATATCTGACTTCAAGTCAACTAATTCTAAATGACAAATTAGGTTTTACTCAAAACAGTTCAGCATAAATAAAAAACAATATTTGTATTTGATCGTTTTACTTCCTAAATGGCCAATGCTGAAAACAAAATGATAGATAAGAGTCAGTGGTTAAATAAATATAATTAGGAGTGCTTGAGTTGTTACTAATTGTCTGACTTTACTCAATTTGCATATAGATAGTATCAGCAAGGAGTGAGAAAATTGCTGAAGAAGAGGCTACGTGCAAGAAAATGGCAGAACATGCATTACAAGACCTAAATCAAGCCCTTCCAGCTCTAGAAGAAGCAATGAAAGTATGTTTTTCATTATTTTTTATGAACATTAATCTATATCAGACATGTACTTTTATGATCTTATGTAAAGTAAAGAAGCTAGTTAAATCATTTTAAATATTAGTTTTTACAATAGAAAATCTTGTTAAGATATTTAATATTAATTCATCTTTTTAATAGGAACTTTGTTTAGTAAAAAACAACTATTTAGAGTTGTTGTCATTTGATTTTGCTGCTTATAAAATTCAAAATTCCAAAACATATTCTCTGCTGACACTTTAGCTATTCCTCAACATTGGATTTACCTATCTAAGCATTGGTCTGGCATGCCCCAGTCTTATACCCCACTTAAATGCCCTTGGCAATATCTAATTTGAAAATCCCTCTGCCTCTGTCAATGTACTCTCTATCCTGACACTGTATATAAGCACTTCACTCATATCATGTAATCACTTTTTCTTGACAAAGCATTGGTCACGGTTTTGTTTGACGAAGTGTTGTGGTTTGTTCATAATGGATTGTGATTTTTGCATTGTCCTATGGATTTTCTTATAATTATAATTTCCTATACAAAACAAAACAAAGAAAAAATGGCACATGGTGTTTGTGGGTATGAATTCCAGTATTACCATTGTCTGATCTCCCCTATTCCTCCTTTATTATCTAGCGTCTCTCTACAGTTAGGGTGTGTGTGTGTGACTCTCAGCTGAGACTGTACATGTTTTGATTTATTGGGAGATGGAGACATACATTCAGCCCAGGAGGGGTCTCTGAAGTTTATTTTTTTTGTTGATTCTGGTTATTCTGGGAAGAATATGGACTTGGTTTTTCTGACACTTTTCTTTACTAAGCTGGCTCTTCATGAGTCCAATTTAGATCAATCACCTCCTAATCCTTTTCTTCCATTTGTCATTTGGGTTATGAGATTTTGGGGCTTTTTTCTGTGCCCTTTTTGAGTCTACTCCTCCCTTGATGGTGGAATGGTAGGGGGACTACTTAGTTTTTCCTTCTTTGCCTGATATTCCTGGTTCATCCTGAAAGATTTACTTCTTTATTCTGTTTGCATACTTTGGCTTTCCACCTCCAGGGGGACATATTTTTTCAATTCTACAGACTACAATTATTTAATTTTGAATATGTGGAGTTCCAGGTTGGTTCATGTGATCACTTTGAACCAATCACATTTTTTTTTTTTTTTGTTTGCTACTCATTCTTGCCCTGTGATGTTTCTTCCCCTACAAATTGTTGGCAGCCTATCAATGGCCCCCACATTAATTTGTGAACGAATGGGGTCTCCTACTGCCTTCTTTCTTGGTCAGATTGCTTGATTCTGTTACTTCTGTAGAGATAACTTTGTGAAGTGACTTTTGTCTACCTTCTGTAGCTTCTGGGTTTTACATGTAGTTTCTTTTTATTGTCACTTCATGTTTGCAGAAATTCCCAGGGGTGTTTGTATTGCAAATTGTCATCACCCATTTGCTTTTTTGTTGTTGTTATTGACCTCTTGACCTTATTTGGCTCTAGCAGCTGAATAGCCTCAGACCTTAGTTTCAGGGTCACTCTTTTTTGGCCTGACCTAGGAGGAGTCAACTAGAGTGAAGTTATAACTATTGATGGACACCTGGTATTCCTTCACTGCAGATTCATGGGCACTTTGGGTTCTGGTATCGAGGTTGGACTTTCCATTCAATTCTCCATTATCCTCTCACCCTGTGGTATTTCCACCTCCACCTGACCAGTGAGGTGTGAATTTACGTTTCACAGCTATCAGAGTTACTGATCACTGGGGTGGTAGTGACAGTTGATTCAATTTTTCTGGGATTTCATTTCTGTTTATTTGTTGTGCCTGAGACAAGAGAAGATTCGTGGATGATCGTCATTCCCACAACTGGCTATCGACAGTGAAAGGCAGTAGAAGCTGAGATGTTATGGGTGTAAGCACTCAGCTTCATACCCTTATTTGATTGATGTTTTTTTTAATGATTTTCCAGAATAAGATGTTGGTAGCCTAGATTGGCCAGCCTAGCCATGATTTCCTCTTCTACAGTTTCTTCATGTGAGTCCATGAGTTAACATTTTCCTAAATTGAAAATGTATTTCCAATAATGCTTAACACCACTGATACTCTCCCACCATTCCTCCCCACTAAGAGCCGGTGTTAGTGACTGGGATGGTGTGAGTCTCAAAAATGATTACCTTATTTGAGTGAGGTGCTTATATACAGTTTCAGGATAGAGGGTGCATTGACACAGGTGGAAGGATTTGCAAATTAGATATTGCCAAGGGCATTTAAGTAGGTTATAAGACTGGAGCATGTGAGACCAATGTTTAGATAGGCAAAGTCAACATTGAGGAATAGCTAAGGTGTCAGCAGAGGTAAGTATTATTGGAAATACATTTTCAATTTATGAAAATGTTAACTTTTGTTTAAATATTTTTTAATACCATAGCTGTGAAGATTGCTATGTATAGAATAGATTTATGTTTTAATTTCAGGCCCTTGAATCTCTCAACAAAAAGGACATTGGAGAGATTAAAAGCTATGGTCGACCACCAACTTTAGTGGAGAAAGTAATGGAAGCTGTGATGATTCTGAGAGGGTCTGAGCCAACATGGGTAGAGGCAAAACGGCAACTTGGTAAGTAACAAGAATTATTAGTACCACAGTTAGCAAAATAAATACCATAATTCATAAATTCTGTGATGTAATTCTAATTTTAATTCTTAAGTCTTAATAACTTCCTTTCATTACTTGCTGTCTCATTGTGTTATGTTATTTTTTATGACTTGTACAATTTAGATATAGAAACCTTGAATTTTATATTCCAGGTGATCCAAATTTCATAAATCATTTGATGACCTTTGACAAAGATAACATTAATGACAGGGTCCTGAATAGAATTGGAAAGTATGTAGTACAGCCAGACTTTCATCCTGAAATTGTGGGTAAAGTTTCTCTAGCAGCAAGATCTCTGTGTATGTGGGTTCGAGCAATGGAAGTTTATGGAAAAATCTATAGGTATGTTTAATTTTATATTCAAACAACTGATTATTTTGTTAAAATTATTATATCATAGTTGCTGCAGAATATTGTTTTACTAGCTTAGCAATCAGCAAAAAATTATAGCTCTTTTTAATGGTATTATCTGTATTTCTGGTTTTCTATGCCAAACATTTTAAACAAAAGAGATATATTTGATGAAATTTCATGAAATATATGCGTTAGTTTGGAAAATAAAAATCAACTTTTGCTGAAAGCACATAAAAATATGTTTTAGGTAAAAAAAATATTAACTTTTATTTTATTATGTATACATTGTGTGTAAGAGTGAACAAAGCATTTACAACTAACTAATACATTTTAGTAAAATTTGGACTATTATACTTTTGAATTAATTGATTGAGTTTTGGTAAAAACTAAGTTTTAATAAAGCAGAATATCATAAAATATAAGAGTGTTATTTTGAAAACATGAATTAATTTTGATGAAAGTATACATAAATTTGAGTTTTGAATAAAAAATGCATTTACTTGTATTTCAATATGTGTGTATGTGTGAGAAAGAGCAAGATATTTCAAACTAATGGATAAATTTTAATGACATTTAAACTTCATTAGTTTGAACTAAATAAGTTTTAAGAAAGAACACTGAACACTACTATCACTGATTGTCATTTTACTGTAATAAAGTCTAAAAAATGTTATTTGGATTACTGCTTTATTTAATTTAATTTTTGAATCTTTGCTAAAAATATGAGTGATTTTTAATTGTTGGAGTTTTTTGGCATACAAAAATATGTAGTTTTATAATTTTACATTAACTAATACACTTTGACATTGTTTTTATTAAAATAGAAATAAAGAAAAAATATATTTGTGAAATGTCTTTTAAGGGCTTTAAGGGGTATTTTAGTTTTAAATGTGTACAGTTGACATGTAGGTGTAATATTATGTTATTTTGTACAACTTGCATTTTGAATTTAGAATTTCTAAAGATACTGTTAATTGAAGAATCTGGCACACATAAGTTTTACTATAAGTTCCATGGTTAAAGAACTATAATGTTCAGTTTTTCATCATTGTAGCTTTTACATAGACAGTTTATGAATTGCAGAGTGTTTTTAAGTTGTTAATACTGAAATTTGGTTCTGTACTAAAAACTGTGCCTATCGTCCACACCACATTCATCAAATAATAAATAGTAGACCCGAAATGAAAAAAACATGCAATTGTATAACTATAAGAGCTTAATTTTATCATAGGTCCAGGTTTTAACAGGTTATCTTGCATCTAGATGACAATTAGGATAAAAAACATCTTTAAGAAGAAATTAAGAAATTGATTAAAGTTGGGATAAAAATCTGAAATACTTATTAATTCCTCCAATCTCTGTAACAAGCACAAAATCATGTAGAAATATATTAACATTTTTTAGGCCATTTCAAAACTAAGCATGTGCTTTTTGATTCAATTTTAAGCACAGTGCTGAAAGAACTATTAGTGATCATTTACTGAATAAAACCTAATGAGAAATAAAAAAAACAACAACTAATGTATTCTAATTAGGGCAACAAGAACTTTAGTATTACAAATACAGTAAACATTTTGCCTTAGGGTCAACAAATAACTCAATGTATTCGGTTGGTCTCAACCGAAAATTTATCTGAAAATGTAATTATATGATACTTTTTATTAATACATTCTTGTGAGATTATGATAAAATAATGATTAAAGCATGTATTACCCAAAGCATTGTTTATTATCAGTTTTCCTCAACTGATAAATAAAAGATTTATACTCTAACTTACAGCACTATTAATATTAGTGCCATTACTTCAGTTTTACTGATTAGTCTTTAAACCTAGACCTTTGTAACTGAATTTTTAAAAAAGATTATTGTTATATTCATTAAATTTGAATAATATGAACCTAAACATATTCATTCTGATTTTAATGTATTATTTTTATTGTATTATTTACTGCTTAATTTCAGATTAAAATTAAAGCTAATTATATAATAATTTTATTTATTATACAGTTTCCATTGTTCTGTTCGGTTTACTAATTACTGTTCAGAAGTTGTTTATAAATGATTCATTCCAAATTTAAATCCATTTGTATAAGTTTACAGTTCCAGTGAATCAAAAATGTTTAACACTACTTTATTGTTTTATGCATATGAAGTAAAATTGACTGCAGAAATATGCATGGAATAAAAAATAATATACATCTTAAAATATTTCTTACAATTTTACAGATATGAAAATATTCCTCAGACTTGTATTTATTTCTTTAACTGGGGTTTTAAGTTAGATGAATGTTTGAGTTTAAATAATATTTTTACTATTTTTAAATAATGTATTGTAATATCTTTGTGCTCTAATCATTGAGTATGGCATTAATTTCAATGAATTTATATTACTTATTATAGGATTGTAGAACCCAAAAGACAGCGCTTGTCTACAGCAGAATCTCAGTTGGCTGAAAAACAGGCAGTGTTAGCTGAAGCTAAAAATAAACTATTGGAGGTATTAAAACAATACTAGTGTAATACACCTTAATGGCAGGTTCGAAAAAATGGTTATCTAATATATTATAAATGATAATATGCATCTATTAGGACACCAGACATAGTATTGATATTTTTGGAGATTCTTTTTTCTTTTTATTGAGTAATAATGGATAATATTCTACAATGTGCAGTGGGTACTCTTTACAAATGAGGATATTATTTATATTTGTGACTATATTATAGCATTTTCAAAATTTTTAAGTTATAAAGTTAAATTCCTATTTTAACTTATCATGATTCCTTTAGTTGAATGATAAAATTGAGACACTGAAGAATCAGTATGAAGAGAAGTTGGCACATAAAGAAGAGCTCAGGAATAAAGCAGAGATGCTAGAGATTAAGCTAGACAGAGCTGATAAGCTAGTGAATGGACTTGCTTCAGAAAAAGTACGCTGGGAGGAAAATGTGATGGTTGGTATTTTTTTAATGATATATTTGTAATGTTAGCATAGATTGTCATAAGACGTGGTATCATTTTTAATGGATATATATTTATTTATTAAATCACTTGGTTTTTGTAAAAATGTAGGTATCTTTATCAACAATGAAATATTTTTTGTATATTTTTTATTATGTGCTTGTTACTGTCATGTAGAATTGTATAGTTAGAAAACTTATCAAAGATTTTGGGTTTCTTCAATATTTTTGTTTCACATATATATATATATATTTAATAATTGGAAACCATGTTTTATTGATAATAATTTCTTGCATTACTTAAAACAAATAACATATATTTTTTCTATATATACATGTATAGTATCTCAGTATGTATGAATGCCATAATATTGTTTATAAGATTACTCAACATTTCTATAAAACTATTGATTTTTAGAGAATTTCTTCAAAGTTAATTACAGTTTTAAAGTAGAAAGTGTTGCTGGAAGTTATTTAGTGTGTAATATGTGAAATATTTTGTGGTGATTTTGATTAATATGTAGTATGACTTATACAAGCTACTTTCACTCAGAAGTTCGTATTACTTAATACGGCATAAATGCTTTTGATTTTTAAACAAATTATTTTTTTTATTTTGTTTCTTTTTTATTGCATTTCCAAAACTCATTGTTACAGTTTAGTCTCAGCAATGACACTTTAATTTTTCCTTTACCTGCTGTTTTTATGTTTATATATTTTCTTCTAAATGTCAAACATTTACATTGAAAGGCTATGCTTACAGTGCATCAAATAAATGTTAGAGTTTCTTTCAAAATCTAGAAATATAACCTAATATACTATCATCACAACCTTTGGTAGTTAATTGTAAATCTATAAGTGGTAATTTTGCAATAAACATAAGTCATTCAAGTTATTTTTACCTGTACACCTTTGTAATTGAGAATAACTGGAGCCACGTATGATATGTTTGTTACTTTTGCTAATCTAAATAAAAATTATTTTATTGTGATTAAACTATGAAAATCTTTATACTTTGCTAGTTTGCAGTAATCATGAGTCATGTATTATCTGCTATTATAAAATAAGTATGGGCTGTGTGTGTGTGTAACCTTGATTATGTTGTTTCTTGTACACATTGCAAATCTAAACTAAACATAAGCTACATGTATGTTTGTGTGTGTGTTTGAATTTCTTTATCATTTTATACCCTTTAACCTTATGATAATCACTTGTTATGTGTAAAACTTGTGTTTTTAAAGGATCTGGATGAAAAATTAAGCTACTTGGTTGGAGACTGTTTAGTTGCTGCTGGTTTCCTTTCATTCTTGGGACCTTTCCTTTCTCAGTATCGTGATGAATTGATTCATCAATGGTTAAAACAGGTGAAATATACATTTTAAAAATGTTTGTTGAAAACTGGCTCAAAGTTTACAAATTCATGTAGTTTAAAGAATAGAGTCTGTAAGACTTAGTTTCTGTATCTCGTTGTTCTGAGTGTAAATATGTGTTTAAATGTATTATTTCAATGTTATATATTTAAATTCTTGCTAATATACTAAATAGTGATTGATGTTCATAGTCCTTCCTCTATGTAAGTCTTGAGTAATTACCTTTTGTTATAGTAATGAAACTTTTTGAGTTTGTACATTTGATATTTTTATTATAACTAGAACATTCTTACTTCTACATGTATATCACTATGTAACATTATTAAATATACTGTAGTTTAGAAATTTTAATCTAATTCTGACTTTACTGTTTGTTCACAAATTATTCCCCTCATGCTTGAAATTTTACACATTTTTTATGTGGTTCAACAGCATATTCTGTTTTGAACTTAATACTATCATCAGGAACCTTATGATGACAAAATACTTTGTCATAATGTTGTACATTTGTTAGGAGATTAAACTTGTAATAAAGATTTTTCATTATCTATTCAAGCTGTCTTCAGAGTATTGTCTCAAAGTGGGTTCCTCATCATCAAATTTGAATCTAGGTTCATTTTGGAGTTTTGATTAAATACTAAATGTTCATTTAGTGATGGTGGAAAATATATTATTATTATATCAATTTTATTTATTTCAAATCATTCAGCTTTTGTATCTTGTCTATTAGCAAACACATTTGCATGCTTAACCTTGCATTATTCATTTCTTCTTAGATATCACACACATAAGGAAAGTCAGTTAATGAATACTATAAATTAGTTTTTATAGCTTTTGCTTGTATAAACTTCTTTACACACCTTAAAATCATAAACCTTTTTACAAAATATGTGATCGATTATGCAAATTTTTTTATCTTGATGTGTCTGAATAGGATGAAGTTTTTCAAAGAAAATTATTACACTTATTTGTTGTAAAAATTTAGATAATATGGGTTTTATGGTTGACAATAGTGTTGTTTTGTAGCTTATTGCTCTAGGAATTCCTTGTAGTCCTAACTTCAACCCTTCATCATTCTTGGCAAGTCCAACTACTTTATGGGAATGGAACCTTGGAGGCTTGCCTTTTGACTCTTTTTCCACAGAAAATGGAATTATTGTCACACAGGCTCATTGCTGCTCTCTTGTTGTGGATCCACAAGGACAAGCTGTCAAGTGGATACGTAACATGGAAGAAAAAAGGGTATCTTTGGTCAAACGAATAATTCAGCTTATACAAAAAATATATAAACTTATCTCTTTATTAGGAATCCCTGCATACATATAACAAATACTCTTAAATACTTGCATATCCAAAACAGAGTCTGATCATATGATATGTTACATTGTATTTTGAATCTTATAAATTCATAAATATAGTCATATTACAATTAGTCTGTATGACTTTAAGTAAGAGCACGGATCTTTAAGACTTAAAAAATGACATGTTAATGGGTACTCATCTAGCAGGAGTATCATTATTAATGACCATATATCTTTGTAGCTGTTTAAAGTCATTTCTCATCAGAGTCTGTCAAGAAAGTCGGTTAATGAAGAAAATGCCTTCTACTAGGAAAAGCTATGTCTGTTTACTTTGGTAACTTATCAATGGAAAAGGTGACTGGACAGGATAGTTAAGTGCAATAGGTTAAGGATTATGGCTGTTTCAGTGATCTGATCAAAAGAAATCAGAATATTCAATTACACAGTGCCAAGGATATTTTATGAAATTTCATATGGAAATAAACAAAAATTCTGATACGATCTTATCTCTCTCACACAAAGCTAGCTTGATCTTCTTTCTGCTCTCTAAGCATTGCTAAAAAAATTTCACATTCAGCGCTCCAGTCTATATACCCCACCAATTTAGTGCCACTATTGAACATGTACATTGCATGTGACTACTATGATTAAAACAGGGAAACATGACTTTAGTAGTGCTTTGGATGCAAATTGTTAACAGTGTATGACAAAAATCTGTCAGCTAGGTGGTCTAATGAATTATGTTTTACCCTTTTCAGTACTAAGAGTAAGATGAAATCATGGAGAAAACCATATGAGACATTTTGCTTGTTTTATTCCAACAGATCAAGGTGCTGTAATAGTATGGAAATGTTTTCATAACATAGGAGGTCTCTTTGATTCCTTTGGAAGGATGAATAACATGCAAGGTATACCTAAATGGTATTGTTCATCATAATGTTGGGTTTCAACACTGAGAGGCTCTTGCAAGTTACTGTGAAACACCAATAGTGCTCATGTAATACAAATTTATTTCTGAGAGCATGACAGTGACTTTAGTGATATTTTTTAACTAGTGTAGCCACTGAGTCTCATTCAAAGTGAGCAATTTTGAGATGAACTTGAATGTCATCTTTCTTAATGTTTCCATCTTCTAATAATTGTGCCAAACCCCCCCCCACCCCACGCGCGACACGCGTGTGTGTGTAGTATACTACGTACGTACGTACGTACCGGTTCGTACGTACGTCGTGGTGGCGACGAGAC
>NW_013665753.1:551549-553966 GCF_000517525.1 Limulus polyphemus
AGCGAATTTAGTTAGAGTGTAACTTACGTAAGTAGTCGATACTTCTTTAACTAGTTCGTACTACTCTATAATTAGTGACCCCCCCCCCCCCCCCCAGTGGCACAGCGGTATGTCTGTGGAATTACAACGCTAGAATCCGGGTTTCGATACCTGTGGTGGGCAGAGCACAGATAGCCTAGTGTGTAGCTTTGTGTTTAATTACAAACAAACAAATAATTTTGATGAATCAATATTTGTTCATACATTGAGTGAATTGACTGGTAACAAACAAGACACATTCAAGCATCTTGTAGTTTTTCCACACTAAGTTCAAGCTGTTAATCTGGGAAAATGCAGTTCATTTCAATATTGTAAAATGGACCAGTCAGCATGTGTGTGTGTGTGTGTGTAGATATTATTGGCTGTTTTGACTAATTTGATATATAGGATTTAATCTTGCTTATTTATTCAAGCAAGAGTAAATGTGAAATATAAGAGATGTTTTGACCATTACCATGTATTAGAACTTACAAATTATTAGACCTCTTTTTGTTTTAGAATTCCCTCTGTGGACGTGTGTATAAATGTTTACTGCAGTAAGTAGTTTCTTAAACCAATACTGCCTTTCTTTCTGCTTATATATAAATGCATATATATATATATACAGTGCTGGTCAAAAATCTGAATCCAAAGTGCTAACACTAAATTTTTCAGGAAAGTTTGAGATATACAAAATTTTGTTGTAACTCACATGTTATAATACCCAGTATTGAGTATAAGAACTTCATTTCATAAGATAAGTTAAATCAGTATTTAATAAATTCTTATAGCTATACAGTGTGAAAGTTTACAGCAAAAAAACAAAAAAAAACAGATCGACTATCTCAGAGAACTACTAGCAGTGTGATTACTTTTGCCACATATATTAGCTGGCTTCTCTTTTTCAATTAGATTAGCATTAGGTTTTTGGCATGACAGCCATTTCATAACTTTTATATCCTTAAATGGTTTCTTCTTATCTAAATATCTCTTATTCAACAGGTGGTATGTTTTGAATAATTTTCCTACTGGAATCCCAAACCAGCAAGAACTGCCATCCATTTGGTATTATGTGATAAACCAGTGTGTTATGATACTGCTAACATTATCAACTTTGAAATTTTATCTTGTTTATGCAATTAGAAAAATTATCCCCATGTTTGCTTTCACTGTTTAAGCTTAAACTTCTCATGGCCACATCTCCTACAGTTTTTAAAAATATCAGTTTTTTTTGTCAGTCTTTAGCACATTGTCCCATTTATTCTTTTAATATTTTTTATTTTTAAAAATTTAAATACCTTGACCTTGAACATGTGGTATTTTAAAATAAAACTAATTTCACTAAAGAGTTAATCAAATAGGTCTGCTATATAATAGGTTTGCCAAGATATATTAAGAAGTAATTCTGGATGTCTCTGAGACTGAGTTTAAAAAAGAATGAGACTGTGTCACAGTACCTGGTGTTGTTCAGATTTAAAGTTATAGTTCTGTTGCATAAGTTACGTTGCAGTTTAAAACTTCAACTGCATGAAATTTTAAATCAAGGATTGTCAGGATGCTGAAAAATAAAGGGAAAGAGAAAAATTATGACATGCAGAAATGATAAATAATTTAATAAATATATATATATCTGTATTCAAAACATTAAAAAAAAATTAAAGTTTGTGTATGTAGTTAATTACAAGTTCCAGATGAATGGAATATATATATGTATTCAATATTAACATGCTAATCCAGCTCTTAGGAACAGTTGCACCTGGTTGAATTTTTAAACTATAATTTCATTACACATTAAAAAACCCAGCAAAATAGAGGTTATATATTATAGATGGTATATCCCCTACCATTATGTTGGTTCAACCTTCATCAGTACTCTTACATTTTGTCTCTATAGCTTTCACCCTTGTATTCTTTGTCTGTTCTATATATATATGTGGTGCCATTTATTAAAGCTTATTATTTGGGATCACATACATATGTACGTGATGTAATAACATAACTTTCAATGTCTATATGTTCTAGATCAGTGGTGCACAAACATTTTTTACAGCACCCATCTTTCTAAATATGTTTTGTTCTCTACCCCACCTCGCCTTATATAACTTGTTTTTGAATATACTTTACATGTTATTTGTTGTTCCTATCTTAATGCTTAATAATAGAAATACTTCTATGTTATTTCTAAATTTGTACTTTAAGAGATAACTTATATACTCCCAAAGTCATAGTTGCACAACTTCATGACTCTCCGTGCCTCCCTGGGGAGTATGTCTCACAGTTTGTGCACCACAGATTAAAAGTATTGACTAATGTCACAGTTACACTTAACACCAATAATAGTGTAATATATATATATATATATATATATGTGTGTGTGTGTGTGTGTGAATATATATATA
>NW_013665753.1:554473-558906 GCF_000517525.1 Limulus polyphemus
ATATATATATATATATATACATTAATTCAAAGAGAATGAGTCTACATGCATGGTTACTCATGTTAATACACACATTAGAATGCTTTAACCATATGCTATTCTTTAGAAACTTTATTCATTTTTTAAGATTTTTCTTGTATTACTATTATTATATAGGAATTAAAGGTGATAAATCAACAGCAGCCTGACTTCCTACGTGTTCTTGAGCAAGCTATTCGGTTTGGCAACCCTGTATTGCTAGAAAACATTAATGAGGAATTGGATCCTGCCTTGTTTCCAATCCTTACTCAATCTCTAATCCAGCAGGGAGGAATATACATGATCAGACTAGGTGATAAAGAAATTGAATACAACATGGAATTTTGCCTTTACATAGCTACTAAACTGAGTAACCCTGTTTATACACCTGATATATTTAGCAAAACTTCTGTGGTGAATTTTGCCCTCAAAGAACAAGGTAAGTAGGTTTTCTCATATAAATTTCTACCTGTGAAGATATTTTAAGTAACGCTTATGGGACTTTTATTCACTTTAAAAATAAAAGAGCATTCTGTTAACCTTTTCTTAGAACACAAAGTACATGAGATTGCTTTTGTTTTTTTTATTAGCTTTTACTACAGAAAGCAAGTTTACTGATGTTATTATTTTGCCTCAAAAAAACAAATACATAATATTTTTTATGAATTTTGCTTTTGATAAATGGCTGAAACTGTTGTTGCAAAATTTTCAGGCTTAAACAACAAATAACTTGAATTCTTATTAAATGAGCTCTCAAAAAAAATTCAAGGAGATTAGATTATGTTCAATGGTACAACAGTATGAGTAAATTAAGTAACAGAAAGGATTGTTTATTTTTCCCTTTAACTGAACCAACTGGTTCAACTCTGTGTTAGAGAAGTAATGTTGAATATAATTCTGAATTTAAGAAATATATCCCCATGAAATGTGGCAAGTTTTAAGCCAGTAGTACTAGACTGTCATACATAAAAAAAATCAGAAGTGTTACTAAAGCTTTTGTACTAAAGATGCATCTGTGAGCTGCCAAAGTCAGTGTGGTAAGTCAGAGTGCAAAGTGATGTTGTTATGAAGAAAAAATACTTTTGTCCATCATAGAGTTTGCAAATTGTATTTGCATAACCTCTGCATCTTTCTAAATACATATCTAAATTTTTTCCTTATCCATATTTATTGTATCTGGTATTTTCTCTACTCTAACATGAACTGTTATAAAATCAGCAATACAGGGTAACACGACATGTTGATAACCTTGACAACAAATGCATAATACCATGCTGAATGGCACTCTGTACATGGTTGGAGTATGCACACTTTGACCCCCCCACCCATTCACATAGGGTTAAAGAAAAGATAGAATGAGACTTACCTTAAGAGTAAGGTAAATGATACTAGTGCTGTTGATATTTATTTTAATAAATCTGGGAAGATTTCTATTGTAGTTATTTACATCTAAAAACAATTATAATAAAATACATGCACTATTTACAAAATTGTACTTCAAAATAGAGATTTCTGGCCATGTTGGAATACTTGTTTTTGTTTTGTTTTTACATTTTACCTAAATGTTTGGTTTAATTTCTTAATATATTATATTTTTTATTTTGTATAATTTCGTAATTTTAGATTGTTAGAATTACTAAAAGAATACTTTTTACATCAATTACTTAACTATTAGGAAACACATGTGTATCAAATTAAAATGAATGTTTTTTTGCCATAGATAAAACTTATCTGTAGCTTTCCTTATCTTATTATTGTAAATCTTGTTTTCTGATTAATTTCGTAATGTTTTCATAAAATTTACATAAACTAATGTTCATATAATATGTTGAATATATTACATGTATTTTCTTCAATTACTAATTATATTACAAAATAAAAAAATTAGCCAAATTTATATTACAGCATGTATGAGCTTTTGTTATGAGATAAGGGAATATTAACAAATTTAGTTTTTTAATTTTTAGTTTCATCTAATAAATGCTACTTTTTTGCTAAAATTTAAAAAAGTTCTCATTTTCATGTACTTTAATGTCATACCTACATACACGGAAGAATTTTAGTTTTGAGAATTGCACAAGAAAAATTCAATGTGTTTATAAAGCATGAAATAATATATGTTTATTAATATCTAGATATTTTGTATAAGGTTGAAATATTGTTACTTAATTAAATGGCTTAGTTGCTCTGGGTCAAAATATCTGTACTTTTCATGTTGTATTTAAGGTATATTCTGGAAAATTGATTATTTCTAAATCATACAATGAGATAGGTTTGCTGAATAACAAGAGATCAGACAAGATATATATTACACAATAATACATAGTTTATGAAAAAGAAATAAAGAAACTCTACACAATGTAAAATACAAAATACAGATCAGAAAACACAAACAAAGTGTGTTTTTACTTAGATGACTTCTTTCGGATTGCAGCTGTTTTCTATACAAACTTCTACCAAACTGTCAGAATCTAACATTACATACTTAACAGGTAATGTTGAATTTACCCAAAACAGTTTGCATTAGCTATGTGATTAGTCATTTGCAATCAAAAACTTTAAAAAACTTTAACAACAAAACTATATGTCCAACTATAATTTAACACTAATAGAAAATACAAATTTGCAGCCTCAGTGTAAAATACAGCAGCAATACCTTCACAAAAATAAACCCTCATTTTAGCATAAATACACATGAAAATACAATAATTTAATGCCAAACATGTTATGAATTTATCTATGAAAGTCATCCTTTAATAAAATATTTAATAAACACTTCAAAGTTAAACAAAATGCAAAACCTCTTCCTCAAGTTACATCAACAGTTGCAGTATTCTTCTCCTGAGCTGGTCCTCATCCTTGTTGTATAGGGACCAAGCCTTGATCCACCTTGTGGCCATCTCTTCAGAATGTTATTTCAACACCTCAGGAGAAGTCCCTGGTGTTTCTACATCTACTTTATTCCTTCTTCACAGGTGTTACTGCAGTTGTTGGTGGTGGCACTGCAAGGAATGCCTATGCCAAATCTTTAATTACTCTACCCAGATTTAAATGATTTGAACTCCCACATGGTTACCATATTGCAAGCTTGAGGAATACTGTATGACTAAATCATACTCCTGCAGTGCTGTATTGAAGAGTAATATTGAATTTCTCTGAATACCTATGTTTCTAAGAACAAAATAAAGAGACTGGACACACTGTAAAATGCTGAAGCACAATTTATTATAACAAAAAACACAAACTTATGTGTACTTTTTTAGATGATGGACTGTCATCTTTATTGGGTCAGAACCATCATGTCTCCAAACTATATTGAATGGAAACTTTCATAAGACAATTTAGTTCTAACTTACCATATGTAACAGGTAACATTAAATATATCCATATTTACTAGCATTACTCATGTAACTGGGCATTCTCAAGCAAACATAAAGGAGGTTGTAATCTCAAGATATCACCAGAAATTATCATAAGAGAATACAGCTGCCTGTATTCTTGTACAACATGTAACATCACAGTCATACTCCCATAGGTGCAACATGTGCAGTCTCCAGAGAAAGACAAAGGAACAAGACAGCTAGGACAAAACTAACTTGATGGGTTTTTCTAACATGTTATGTGAAAACTTAACAAACACAGCACAACTGATTAAATCCAAAACGTACTGTACTAAAATAAGAAGGTAAAAAAATATATGGTACATTTATATACCACTCACACACACACACACTACAAGCATAATACTTATTGCCATTTTATGAATTTTAAATCACAGGGCTAGAAGCTCAGTTGCTGGGTATTGTAGTAAGAAAAGAAAGGCCAGACCTTGAAGAGCAAAAAGTTAAACTGACTACAGAAATTGCTGCTGGAAGGAAGAAGCTAGTTGAACTTGAAGACGACATACTCAAGTACTTAACAAATATTTTATTTATAAACAAACTAATAGTTTCTTGTTAAAATATACTGTTTTATTTTAGTACTGACACACTATCTCAACTTTCTATTATATATAAAAAAAGATCCAGTTATCTTGTTTTTGTTTGTGTATATATATAAAACAATCCTCACTTTTAACACTATTAAATAATAAATTCCAATAAAGTACTCTCCCTCCTCTCACAAGATTAGCTTTTCTTGTTTTGTGCTGCCCTCTGTATGCAAACTGTTTTCAGAAATGCATGCCACAAGCCTTCATCATCCCTCTGTTGGAATCCAAAATTCTAACACATCATATCCGTTCTCTAAAACAATCACAGAAATGGAAGTAAAACTAGCTATAAAAGCTACCAAAAACAAAGCACCAGGAGAAGACGGCATACAGGCTATCCTCCTCAAAAAAGGCACTCAGAGACTGTATGGACACAGCACTTTTTAATTATCACTAAGTTCTGGATACATCCCAGTTTCTTGGA
>NW_013665753.1:559148-560155 GCF_000517525.1 Limulus polyphemus
GAAGACGGCATACAGGCTATCCTCCTCAAAAAAGGCACTCAGAGACTGTATGGACACAGCACTTTTTAATTATCACTAAGTTCTGGATACATCCCAGTTTCTTGGAAGCAAGCAATCGTAGTACTGTTCCATAAAGAAACAAAGCCAGCAAATAAACCAAACAACTACTACCCGATCAGCCTGACCAGCTGTGAAGGAAAAATTCTTGAACAAATAATAAGCAATAGACTCTCAAATTACCTAGAAGCAACCTCAAAATTACCAGAAATCTAAACTGGATTTAGAAAATTCAGACAGACAACAGATTACTTGGTTAGATTAAAAAAAACAATAATAGATAGCTTTAATAAAAATTAATGCACTATCGCCTGCTTTCTCGATGTCGAGAAAGCTTTCGACACTGTATGGCACAATGGTCTTAGGTTCCGCACGACAGAAATGGAACTACTGTGGGTGATGTGAGCAATATGCCTTTAAAATACCCTAGTCATGGGTTTGCATCACAATTCGTGGACAATGTTGCAGTTTGGTAAAGTACCCCCACCCTATCCATAGCAGCAACAAATCAACAACCATTATTAAATAGTATTGAAGACTCTTGCCAACAATATCGAATAAAAAATAAATGTTCCTAAAAACCAATTATTTACTTTCGCATGACTAACAAAACATAAAAAGACCCACCTAAATTATACATGAATGGAACACTTCTCCAGACCACAACCTCTGCAAAAGTTTTAGGATTAACTTTCGACCCAAAACTAACGTGCATAAAACATACGAATAATATATTATCAAAATTCTGGAAACGTACAAATTATGCAAGAAGTCTAACAAGGCAAAACCAGGGAACATCACCTGACAGCATTTTGAAAATATACAGGACATATGTATACATCCCATCATAGAATATGCATGCCCCGCATGGATAAACATAGCTCCCAAACACATAAATAAACTACAATTTATACAAAACTTACTTATTACCATAGCATATAAAGTCCCCC
>NW_013665753.1:560561-566196 GCF_000517525.1 Limulus polyphemus
TAGCCGATAGACTCTTGCATAATACGATAAATTACTTTGAGAAAAATTGGCAAAAGAATGACCTACTCTGTGAACTTTATCGCTACTACATACAAGATGGAAGTAGACCCAAGTACCTCTCACCTGTAAACATATGTTTCAGAAATAGGGATTTAATAAGGCCACCTATTACTAGACCTTAAACCCTACACTAGTTTGGACCAAAACAAATACATTTAAAAAAAGTGTATTTTATGTAAAATGTATTATATTACTTTCAAACATGTGAAATCTGTTGTTTGCATATATGGAACTGTTTGCTAAGTGTAAGACTTTACAACACCGAATTAAGTAATGTTATGCACTACACATGAATGTAAATGAAGATACCTACATGGACATTGCCCTGAAAGGGGTCGGATGCAAGTGTAGTGTACTCTGACCCTCATATCATATCTACATAAACATTCAACAGTATCAAAACCATAGTTCAGAAAGGAGGAAGAGGAATGAAACTGAGCTGAGCTGTCGAGTTCAGATATTCTTTCTTACATTGTTCAGTTACCTTGAAGTGGTTTATTTTCTTAATTTTGCATGTTTTCTATTTTTCTTAACTTTATTTACTACACATCACAGTTGTCACCACTTCAGGTACTTTTCCAGCGTCTGATGCCATATTTTTAGCTGTGGATGACCTGTCAGGGATATCGTTGCTCATTTGCCTGGAGATTGAGCGGTACATGAGTCAGACTTTCTTGCCTACTTCTGCCCCACTTTGTCCTGAGCCTTTCAAGCCAGTCCAGGCTGATGACGATTTTGATCGTTTGTCCACCCCCGGGGTTTTTTGCACCTTCCCATTTACTACCTGATGATTCCACTCATACATCATCGGTCTTTTCAGACTTTATCTCTCAGGTATGTGATGTTTAGTCTCTTACACCTGTTTTCTTTTACCCTAGACCTTCCCGCTTACATGAAACAATTTCCCAACCATATTTAGTCTATCCCCCATTATTAGGGTTCATGCATGTGGAACTGGGGGAGGGCATTAGTATGCTTTGTCCCCCATGGACTTTGGATCAGTCTGCCCATGTTTATCATTGAGCAGACTTTCCCTTTATTGACCAACAGAGTTGTTGGTATCAGTTCGACCTGTTTGAGGGGGGGGGGTGAACCCAGATTATCCTGTCCAACTTACCCAAGCTCAATTCTTCACCTTCTGTCAGAGGTTCTTCACAGGAACCCCGTAGGAGGTTTTCTGCTAAAATCTTCTCCATCTTTACTTCTACATTGGCTCGTTTCCAGCTCTTGTGCTTCAAACGTGTTTTGTTTGTTGTTGAGACCTCTTGGGCCATGATGTGGCTTTGGCATGGATCCATCTCCAGGCTTCTTATCTGAGGGACCTCCCATGGTGCCGTTTTTTGGTTTTATGTGTTTGACTCAGTTCATGAGTCTTTGGATTCGCGGGTGGCCTCAGCCCATCAATATTCTACCCTTACTAATTTGGTACCTCGTTTGTCACAGTTGGGGCCAAGTGCGGCACTGGTTCCCATCCCACCCTACCACGATGCCGCAGTTCAACGATGCACAATCTGCCAACAGCATTACCAGTGACTATGTGGTCAGTTTGGGCCCATTGGGGACTCATCTCTTCAATTTCGTTCATCAGTGGGTACCTTTTCTCACCAATGTCTGGGTTCACAGAGTGCTCTCAGAGGGATATGTTATCCCTTTTCTCTCCCTTCCTGCCTTCTCCAGTGTTCCCATTACTTTTCCTTCTCCACGGGATCCTTCAACAAGCCAGCATCTGTCAGAGGCAGTTCAGGACCTCATTGCACAACAGGCTATCGAACCAGCTCCCCCATGTTCATGGGAGTTTTACTCACGCCTGTTTGTGTTTCCCAAGAAGATGGAGGACTGGCATCTCAATCAGTATTTTCACACTCCTTGCTTTACCATGGAGACATAATTTTCTCTTCAGTGATCTTCTCAAGGTCTTTGGATGGCCAAGGTGGACATACCCTTGGGCAGGGTCCATATGTGCTTTCTTCAATTACTCCTTCATGAACAATGGAACCTCGCCTGGAATCCTTTAGATATTCCTTTATCTTTTCCCTCATCCCTTATAGACAATCTCCATTGGTGGTTGAACGTTGCACACATGTTGGCAGGGGTCCCGCTTCCTCCTCTGTGGCTAGATTTACATCTGTTCATGGATGCATCCCTTCAGGGCTGGGGTGCCTTGGTGGATCACCAGGAGGTTTTGGGTCGTTGGTCTGTGGAGGAGAATTCTCTTCACATCTGTGTTCTTGAATTTGTGGCTGTTCATTGGGCTTTGGATCATTTTCTTTCTCTTGCCAGTTGCTTGCTGGTTATGATCCATTCCGACAATTCTACCATGGTGGGTTATAATAATCACCAAGGTGGCACCAGGTCTAGATCCCTGTGTTTTTGCACTATGGATCTTTTTTTATTGGGCCCACACACAACAAATTAATTTGATGGCATGTCATGTATAGGGTGCTTTCAATCTTGTAGCCAATCATCTTTCTTGACTGGATTTTATTTATCCTGCAGAGTGGTCTCTGCATCCTGCCGATTTTTGGTGGCTCTGTCTGCATCTGGGTATGTCCCATATTAATGCGTTTATCACCACTCTCAGTCACAAATTACCTTGATTTTGGCCCTTCATTCCCTATCCTGGAGCCTTGGCTTATGATGCCTTCAGCCAAGATTGGCCTCATCTGTTCCTTTATATTTACCCTCCCATCCATTTACTTTATTGGGTGGTTTCTCTCATCCATGCCATTCTGTACATTGCCCTTCTGATTGCTCCTTACTGGCCTGCTTAACCTTGGTTCCCTCAGTTGCTCCAACAGTGGGTGGTCCCTCCCCTTCCTCTTCCTCCATCAATCCCAGTCACTCCATTCCACACTGTCTGTCCTCCATCTTCATGCCTTTTGTCAGGTTCTTGGCAAGGAGTTTCAGTTTCTCTTGCAGAGTAACTTCACATTTAGTCCATTCATCTGCTCTTCTTCTTTGATCATCTATCAATACAAGTGGAGCATTTATTGTTCCTGGGCATTGACTCGGAGTTTCCAGGCATCTCACACAATGGTTGCCTGTATCTCCAAGTTTCTCACGTGGCTCTTTGAGAGGGGTTTTTTGGTCTTCTCTATTTCGGGGTTTCGAGTGGCATTATCCCATACCTTCCATTTTTCCAGTTTCTGCAGGGTCTTTGCTTCCCCTGTCTTTTACATGTTGATCCGTTCCTGTCTGCTCCATTGTCCACTGAGATGTCCGTCGCTCCTGGACTGGAACATTAATGTGATCCTTCATGCCCTCACCTCCATTCGAATCTCTGGGTATGTGCTCCCTGTTTCAACTCTCTTTGAAAGCATATTTCCTCCTCCACCTGGCCTGCGGGTGTCATAGATCAGATATTTTCGCCATAGACGTTACTAGGATATTGTACCACTCCTCCTACGTTATCCTTTATCTGGATAATGTGCTTTCCTTCTTAAGATCTCTGTGGCTTGAGAAGGGCAGTCCTCCTTTTCCCACATCTGCCTATCCTCTATATCTCATCTCTACCACTGTCCTGATTCGGAAAGACTCCTCTGTCCTGTCTGTGCCCTCTGTTTTATATTGCTCACACGACTTCCGTCAGGGGTCCTCGTTCCCACCTTCTTATCCCTTGACAACCTTTCTCTTCCTGTGATATTTCCCCAGTTACCCTGACCAATTGGATTTGACATTTGATCCAGTTGGCCTATTCCTCCTTGTCTTCTTCCCAGCATGATCTCTTTCACGTTTCCTTGTTTCAAATCTGTTATCTTACCTTCTCCCTTGCCTCTCATCTTCATCCACCATTGGAGGAGATTCTATGATCGGGCATGTGAACAACTCTGCAAACGTTCATCTCCCACTACCTACACCACGTTGCTGTTTCTGCTTCCTTGGAGTATCGCCTGTGGCTATTCTACATATTTTGGCATGGCTGTGACACAAGGTAAGTCCTTGCTAATGTTTTCTTTTCTTTCACACTGTGACGAGTGGTGCCTGACCAGATTATTCTGTCTGTACTTGGAATGGGTTCCACTAAGATGGCTGTAACCATTTGCAGACATCTTGCTATCAAATCCACAGTGTAAGCCATGTTGATTCTTGTACATTTTCCATGGCTATGTATGCACATTTTTTTAGATAGGGTGTTTCACATAATCACTAGAGTGTAAATTCCTCATGATAATTGTGTCATAATATGCCCATCCCAGACTGTACCACCCATGGTTGGTATGGGTAAAACAAAAGGGGATTGCTGCCCATCCTTGCCATTCCCAGATTGAATAAATTGGTGTGGTCTGTTTTTCAAAATAAGGTTTTGTGATCACCCATTGCACTGTCTCAGGTGTTGCAGTCCCTTCAGACTTTCCACTACACTTTTTTTCCCCCATGGAGGCAACCTGCTGGATGGGTTCCACTAAGATGGCTATAACCATTCAGTTCAAAGTAGGGCAGTGGTGTTCTGCCAGTATAGAAGGAGTTACAAGATGAGATGCCCAAATGCAGTTCACCCCCTATGATTGGGTGCCTTCCTTCTACCTTCACGTGGATGTCAGTACCCAGCGAGTGAGGTTTGGAGTTTGAGTAAACTAATCCCAAGTCCTTACAAAGGTTTCAGGTTGTCCATCTTCCCCTATCAACTTGTCTTCTGTGTTGTGGGTCGCAGAAGGTCTACATGGCCTGTGAGTGAAGTTTTGGATGTAGTTGACTTACTAAATATGGTCCTATCTCACCCTAGCCACTCTACACCATGGGACACATCCTCACTTGCCCACTTTCCATCGTCGGATTGAGTGGTTCTAATTTCTGTTTAAGATCACAATGTTAAACTACTCCTCTCCCATGCGGATGTGCTCCTTTATGTACTGCCATGTCTGGTCCTTCTGATCATGTTGATGTTCCTGGCAAAGAGATACCTGGCTCAGATGTGGTGTGGGCCCCCTCTTCAGATCACCTGATCTGTTTCTCTCATTTTGGGGATTTCCTCCAGATGTTTTTGGGGGATATGCCTGTGCTTCCCTTGCACCAGTCCCTCCTCTATTTCAATGTAGGATTCAAGCTAATCTTGTGAGAAGAGGGAGAGTACCTTATCGGAAGTTATAATTTTCTTAAATGAAAATGTATTTCCGATAGGTACTTCCCTCCACTCACACTTCCCACCCATCCTCCCCACAATCTTCCAGTGCTCGTCTTCTGCCAAAGTGGTGCGTAGAGGAAGTCACATGCGTCACGTGATAGTAGTGCTCTCCTATTGGTGGAGAGGTGACGCATGATGATTTGCATGATAGATGGGTTGGAACTTTGGATGAAAGTTTGTGGTATGCGTTTCTTAAAAAGTTCAAATACACAGAGCAGCACAAAGTGAGAAAAGCTAATCTTGTGAGAGGAATGAAGTACCTATTGGAAATAAATTTTCATTTAGGAAAATTATAACATTTGTAAAAGAAATTAAATAAACAGAACTAATTTTTTGAACATGAAATATGAAAAATATTTTAAATATTGTTTAGTATTATTATTCAGTTTTTTTTTATCTTGGAATGTTTCTTAACTAGTATTATTTTATGTTTCTTATATATTTTCTGTCTTT
>NW_013665753.1:567124-594004 GCF_000517525.1 Limulus polyphemus
ATTTTTTTAAATCTTGTAATCTAAGTAAAGTTGCTTTTTTTCAGACTTTTAAATGAAGCCCAGGGATCTCTTCTTGATGATGAGGTTTTGGTTAACACTTTACACAATTCTAAGGCCACGGCTGAGCAAGTAGCAGAACATTTGACAGTTAGCATGAAGACTGAAGCAAGGATTGACAATGCTCGGGAAGTAAGTAGAAAAGGCATTTTATTAGGATTAATTGTATTTATAACATAATCATGTTCTTTTTAATGTGAAATAAATATTGTCTCTGAATATTTTTGTTTATTTTTGAAGTGATTAACTTTGTAACATTATAATGTTCTGCAAATTTATATTAAATATCGCTGTAAGATAATGTTAAAAATAATATGCTTCTAATGAGATTTTTGGGAACTAAAAATTGATGAATGAGGTATCTGAAAATATATTAAGCTATGTTTGAAGTGTCTTACTCCATAGTTTTACATCTATTATGTATAGTTTGTAGTTGTGTACCCAATAATTATATTCTGAATTATATTACAATGTATAATTATTTTTTATAAAATGATGCAGCTTATGCATTACAGTTTTTAAGTATATATGTTCCACAACATACTTACCTCCTCTCATACTACAGCTATTACATGACCACTACGGTTTTTTTCCTATACCCATCTAAGCATTTTTTCTCACTTGCTCCAGTCTTCTGTTCCCCACTTAATTGCTATCGGTGATATCTGTCTCATGACACTCTCCACCTTCATCAATGTGCCCTCTATACTGGTACTATATATAAGCACCTCATTCAGATAATATTATCACTTTTTCTCGACAAAGTGTTCACTAATGGGTTTCTCTGTACTAAGACCATTGGAGATACTTTGAGCATTCTTTGTGTTACCTATTTGATTTTTGTAAAAATCATATAATTCTCTTCATTTGGTAAGCTGATACACTGCAAGAATTCCCAGATTACTGTTTTCAGCATGGATTCAATTCAGGTTTCTCCTCTACCACCTCTGATATCTAGCATTGCTCAACAGTTGAGGAGGAGTTACTCTCAATTATTTGTAGTCAAATGGAGACATATATTTGGTCCATTGGAGTTTCTCTGGGGGGCTCTGAGGCTGCACTTGCGGACTATCCTAGACATTCTGGAGAGAGAATTTAGATTCGCATTTTCCAGCATATTCCTTTACTTTGTCAACTTCTCGTGAACCCAGTTTGGATCAGCCACTTCTGTCATCTTTTCTTCAGTGGTTAAATATTGTGTGTGATGTTTTAGGTCTTTTCATGGTTGCTTTTGAGTCTCTGCCTTCCTTGATGACAGAAAGGTCCGAGGGCAAGTACTTAGTTCTCCCTCCATCCCCTGATATTGTGGTTCATGCAGGGAGGTTTACTGCTCAGTTACTTGAAGTGACAGCTATGTCTTATCTGCCATCTTTGTCAGAACAACATGCTTTAGCCTACCACCACCAAATGTACATGTATTTAGACTCTCAAATAAAATACCAGCTCCTTTAAATATGGGTCTCCAAAATGGAATCTGTGGTCTGAATAGATCACAGTTTTCTAGGATTCGTCTGACCCTAACTACAGTGTTATCATCTCTTCAACTTTTGTTGGAAGCCTCTCAGCGGTTGCCACATCAATTTGATGATGAGTTGGAATCATTGTTACCATCTACCTTGGTGCGATTTTCAGCTTCAGCACTTTCCCTAGTCTCTTGACTGGTATATTGTTGAGTAGAGATGTGTTATTGGAGGGCATTCATCTATCAGCTGCCACCCTTCGTGAGTTATGTGAGGCCCCTTTTCTCCAACCCTTGATTTTTTGTGGGCATTCTAGAGTATTTGGAATCAAGAGTTGATGTCACCCATCTGCATTCATTCCTGTCATAATTGGCTTCTCGAATTTCCTCAGCTCTTACAGGGGGTCATAGTTTCGCCCCTATTCGAGTATTCCAACCCCCAACATCAGCCATTCAGTCCATTTGTACCTACAATACATTCCACCCATATCCATGAGGTTCCTCTGCACAGCTGGAAAGATGCCAGTAGAGTCAGTAACTACTGTATGCCTTTGGGGTCTATGGGGGCTCAGCTCCGAGAATTTCTGGCTGTGTGGGAAAACCTTTACCACAGATCTATGAGTACTATAGATCCTTGCATCAGGATTGGTCATTCCACATTATCACCACCATTATCCACCCAGCCTGTAGTGTTTCCACCTCCCACAAATCCATGCAGTTCAGAACTTTATTTCAGGGCTATCAGAGATTTGTTTGTCAAGGGGGCAGTGGAGAGAGTTTTCCCGGTTCTTTCAGGGTTTTATTCCTGTCTGTTTGTTGTTTCCAAGAAGAGGGGAGACTGCACATTCCCATAGTGGAGTTTTGTGCACAAGAGTCAGGTGCTACTGTTCAAGACTCTGCCCTTTGGATTAGCATTGGCACCATATGTGTTCTGCCAGATTGTAAGAGCTTTTCCTCATCACCTCCATTCCCGAGGCTTGTGCACACACCATTACATGAATGAGACACCATCTCGTCAGTTGGTGGAACGTCACACCAGATTCCACCAAGGCAGCTTTATCATCAGAGCCGAGAAATTTATTCTCACTCCAACACAATATATCATCAACATGTATCTTAGTCGGGCTCAGCCAACTCCCATCCGCCTCTATGTTCTGGAACAGGCAGTCTGACTTATCCATGTCTCCTTCTCCCACTGCATGGATGGTTCTTTCTCTTTTGGTGATGTGGGCATCACTCACATTCTTCATTCCTTTTGGATGAGTGCATATGAGATCCCTTCCCCAATGGATCATGTATAGCAATCCACTGGATTCTCCAGTCTCCTTATTCATTATCAACATCTTGGAACAGTAGTGCAATAGGTGTTCCTCTGCTGCTACCTCATGCAGAGATCCATCTTTTCACGGATGTCACACTTTGATAGATGGGGTGTATATCTCAATAGTCTGGAATTCCAGAGCCTATAGACAGACTATGAGGCTTCCATACACATCAGTGTTTTCGAACTTCTCGCTGTTAAAAGGGTGGTGTCTCAAGGTCTGGACTTATTGAAGGAAAAATCATCATGCTTCACTCTGACAATTCCATGATGGTGTCTTACATTTCCCATCAATGGGGCACTTGGTCCAGGTCTCTTTGTTTTCGAACCTTGGATTTTCTCTATTGGGCTCACTCCCATCATGTCATTGTACTGTCTTGCATGCTTTGGAGGTGAATAATTTCATGACAGATCTCGACCCAACTGGATTCTCTCAACAGAATGTATGCTGCATTGTAATGTTTTCCATTGGATTTGCTCTCAGTACGGGACACTAATGATCGATGCATTTGCCACTCATTGGAATACTCAACTACCAGTATTTTGTTCTGTGGTACCATATCCTTGGGCATTGGCAATAAATGAATTCAGTCAGGACTGGACAGGATTGTACCTCTATGACCTTTTGTACTCATTTAAAGTTGATATGAATTTAATACTTATAACTCTCAATATATTGGGTATATCTTCACGAATTTGGCAGTCTTTCAGTTAATATTACAATTCTTTCACATATGAAAAGTCATAATTCTTAGTGAAGTATTTTTAATAAAATAAAATAAAGATTTGTCCATGAATATATTGAGTATTTGTTTTGAATAGTCCGTGTGCAAAGTAATTTTCATGTTAAAATTAAAAAACTTTTCGTCATCTCAAAAATCACAAACTTCCTTTGTGTAATCCCTTAAACCTCCTAAATGCATTTCAAGTCGTTTTTTTTTTTCACTAAATTCTTATAGTTTATATGTTATTTTCTCTACCCTATTTCAAAACGGGATTGGTCAATTCGATGAACCTCGTAACCACCAAAATCGAAATAAACCTAAATTAACCTTATTTTCTTTGTAGAATGACTTCAAATTATAATATGAAACTACATTCGTTTATCCTAAGTAGCTCTAAGTTCGTAACATTATTCATATACTAATAATTAAATTTTATTGTTTTATTGCCCTTTGAACCGTGTCTAACTACTATCGGTGCCATTATAGTTGTAAATCACTGGGGGAACGTGCAGCTCACATTCGGCTATCAAATTACATTACCCACGAACTTCTTGCATGCGTGCCTCATGAACCATTTTAATTATACTATTATTATTATTATTACTTATTTTACCTACTCTAGTCTTAAGTAACTTAAAGAGATCCATATTTTAATTTTAGTTACTTTTACAATAATAAATAAAGAATAGATATGAAAAACAAGAAATAAAGTACTTATCCAATCTTCTTTTTTCTTGCCCTCGATTGTCGAGGAGAGTTAATCCTGATTTTTTATAGTAATTATAGTGAAGTGCTTAACAATTTTTATTTAATTAAATAATGTACCAAAGAATATAGACTAATAATATGCAAAAAGTAGACAAATTCACTTATCTCTCAAAATGTTCTAGGCTTTCTAACTATGCGACAAGACCCGTTACAAATTCATTCAAGCTAGTCATTGAATTTCCCACTGGAACGATGTTGCTACTCTGAGTGCTATGATTATCTGTTCAGAACACAACATTATACAATACGTTATTATAATGAAATGTAAGAGAGAACTATCAATGAATTGTGAAAGAGAGGATATGACAGGTGGATGTGGCAAGAGGGATCTGATTTTCTATTTGATAGCTATGTAACCAAACAAAATTAAAGGCCATAAAAATTGTGGTTTTATAGAGAGTATTTTAGGTTTAATTTCATACATTTTCGAGGGATGATGGATAAAATAGGGATGATGACATGCTAAGACAAAATGTGTTATGTGGGTTACACTAGTGGGAATTCAGGATTTTTTTATACTTTTTTATACTTAAAACTTGCATACTATTGAGATATGAATTATTAGCTAAGATTTTATGATATTTCAATTGGTATAACATAAAAAAAAGTAGTTTAATAAAACTTTGAATGTAAGACACTAAAATCTTGCATCATGCTCAGTAAAGGGTACCCAGGGAGAGAGGGTTATGGTTGTATTACATGCTCTTTCTTGACATCCATTTGAGCCCTTAGCCTCATGTACTATGTATCACCTTTCTTTAAAGGTTTATTTTTTGTTGCTGCTGTCCTGTGGATGTCTCTGGTTGGAGTTGTTTGTGCTGCATGTGCACAGGATGCTATAGCATTCTACCTAATCTTCCTATACCCAGACAGGTCTTTCTTACTTAAGACACTGGCAGCCAGGGAAGGGGATAAATTTGACCACTATTTCTCACCTCTATGGTCGATCAGATCCTGATCATTTGTTATGTCCAATGAGTGCCTTGAAGTGTTAAGTTGCATGCACTAACGTCTTTAGAGATGCTAGACATCGACGTTTTTTTCAATGGGATCCTTCAGTTCCCAGGATTTATCCCTGGTTACTTTGATGAGGTGGGTACAAAAATTGATCCATGTTACTTATTCTGGGCTATCTTTGGAGGCGAGAAGACTTTTGTGAATCACAACTCATCAGATTCATTATATTTCTATTCCCTTAGTGACACAGTTGAATTGCCTGATGGAGGACATTGTGCGGGCTGGTATGTGGACCTTCCCCAATACCTTTATCTCACATTATTTGCGTGATCTAGCAGTATCTTTCTCTGAAAGTTTTTGACTACCCCCTGTAGCTATCTTATCTTAGATTATAATGAGGGGTGAGTACCTTCATTATTAATATTGTCTCTTCCTTACTTTCCAGGGTCCCTTACCACTTTTTCACAGGATCCCACTTTGTGGTGAGTACTGCCCAGGCAGGTGTGCTTTTATCAAACCAAGTACGTGTTAGCCATCATTAACCCAATATGTTTTATCTAGGTTGCAACAGGCTCTGTAGAAATGAGGGATTCCATAAGACCCCCGAGAGGCAGACTGGGTGGTATTACTGTATTACGCTGGACCACTGCTCATGGACTATCATAAGTAAGCCATAAGAGGATTCTGCCCACCCCCTGCCAATCATTCAATTAAATAAATCGGAGAATGTTTGCTTTTAAAAGTTTAGGGAACTTGGCTTACCTATTGCACTGTTTCCAGATCATTTTCCCATAGGACTCCACAGCGAGCATTACCCGCCCCCAAATATTCTACTAGTGGAACTAGGGAGTCCTTACCACACCCAGTTTTCAGTCACTGGGGTGGTGGGCAGAGGTTATTCCTCCAAAGAGTTTGAGTAAACTTCCTCCATTTTTGGAGAAGAGAGCGAAGTTGGGACCCTTCTACCCAGGACCCTGGATATTTTTTCCAATATGTTGATAGGAAAAACCCCAGCCTATGCAGGAGCCTACATGTAATACTGGTTCAGATTTGATGCTTCCCTATCCAGTTGGGTTGAGCATGGCCCTTTTTTTATCAATATTAGTTTAGTACATTGCACATGGAAGAGGTTCCTTTTTGTCCTCATAATTCTGAACATATAGTGACCCCATCCTGGGTACTTGGTTGAACACAGTTTGTTCCACATCCTCCCCATAATTACGGGGCAAGTGGAATTTTCCTTGCCCGCACGGTTGGGGAGTGAGGATGAGTGTTCATAATTCCAGACCAGATGAGTTCTGTTTCCTCAGGTTCAGTATGGCATACAGGATCCCGTTATTCCTAGTTTGGGGTGTTACATTTTGGACTTCTTCAGGTTGAAGAGAGAGAGTTTGTCCACTTAGGTGTTGCTTACCTTTTCATCATGAATCTGGTGGCATGGAATACATCACTTTATAGCTACAGGTTAGATCCATTCATACATATATATATATATATATATATTGTGGTCCAAATGTCCCTGCCACCAACGTGGGATTTAGGGTCTTTGACCCTATAATTTCAACACTGAGCCACGGGACTTTGTCTACTTGGTGATATTGATAACATATCACATCATAGTTTACCTGAAATTCATCATATAGGTTCTGAGAGAAGAGCATATCTGTTCTGGGTGTAGTGTGGTTCCCCCACTAGGGTGCTAATATTTTATTGGCACACCCACAGTCTATGCAGATACATTCTGTATGGATAATGCCCTCACTGGCCCCTCCACCTTATCAATGTGGGATTATAGCTGTAGTGTAAGGGGATTTAAGTATGTTTTGGAAGTTAACATTTTCTTAAATCGAAAAGACAGATATTGCCAAGGGCAATTAAGTGGGGAATAAAATACTGAATCAAACATGAAAAACCACTCCAATGCTTAGAGGTAAGTACTATTGGAAATACATTTCGATTTAAGAAAATGTTAACTTCTACCATTTATGAAAAAAATTTAAGTTAACATTTAATCATGAATCTTTGTTTCTTTTATGTAAAAATATTACTTATTTGTTATTCTAGGTCTACCGGTCTTGTGCCAAGAGAGCTTCCATTCTATTCTTTGTAATGAATGACATGGGGCAGATAGATCCTATGTATCAATTTTCTTTAGGTTCCTATATTGACTTGTTCATTTCTTCTATTGAAAAGTCCCAACGTTCTCCACATTTGGAAGACAGAATTGAGAAACTGAATGACTACCACACATATGCTGTCTACAAGTAAGATAAGAGAAATAAAGTAGTGTATCAATCTAACTTGTTTTGAAATTATGCTTAACCTCTATATCCATGGGTGCTCTCCATTTGATTAAGCCCTTATTGGAAATACAATGTCTACTATAGTTCTGAATTTAGTAAATGTATCTCCACGAAACTTGGTAAGCTGTTAAAAAAGACATTACAGATATGTTATTTACAACAAAATCATTATTTTTAATAAAGTATTTCTACTAAATATTTTTTTCTGAATTTACTTTAGTCAGTCACAATCAGACTCTGACAGGTCTGTGTGCAAGATAATTTCTATTACAATACCTTACCTCCACTCAAATACTAGCTTTTCTCGTTCAGTGCTGCCCTTTATATGCACAAATACTTTTGCTCACCACTAGCCTTGAAACTCTCACCTACCATATGTTTCAATGTAACTCAGCTGCATTGTTACATGCAAATGATCATGCAACAGCCCTCCACCAAAAGGATGTGACACACCCTCCTGTTGTAGCTGACTCCCTTTATGCTGTAGAACCCAATCTTCACTTCTTGATTTGGCATAGTAGTATTCAGATGTATTTATTTTTGCTTGTGTTTTCTCAGGTGGTCTCTGTGCCATGGTTACCTCCCTTCTCATCATATTTTTCCTCATGTCTCCAATTATTTTATTTGCCCTTTCAATAATGGTTCTTCCATGTCCACCATTACTGGTTATCGAGCAGCCTTGTCCAACACTTTCAGTTTTTCCCATTCTCATAGAGTATTTTCCTCTCTGGTAATCTCCCTTTTGTTCTGTTTTTTCCAGATTCTTTGTACTATTTATTCTATGCTTCTTTACGATTGGAACCTCAATGTCATTCCCCAGGCTCTTACCCAACTTCCTTTTAACCCTTGAGTACCTGTTTCTTATACCATTTGCCCTCACAGTCTATTTTTACTCGTTTTTGCCTGTGGTCATTGTAGGTCAGATGTTTTTGCTCTGGACATATCACGTGACCTTTATCACAGTACCTATGTTCTTCTGTATCTGGATTGCATTTATTTTCCCAAGATGTTGGTGACGTAGGAAGACAGTGTCTCTTTTATATCAATGTCCCTCTCTTCCATTTCCCATTGTATCATTGTTCTAATCCAGATATATTTCTGTGTCCTTTGTGTGCTCTACAGTGTTATATTGCCTGCATGATTTCCTTCCCTGGCTCCTGTTCCTCTTTATTTATCCATTAGAACCTTTCCTCTCATGGAGACATTTCACCTACCACTCTTCCATGTTGGATTTGTCACCTTATCAAATTGGCTTATTCTTCCTTATCTTCCGATTCTCAACATCTTTTGCGGGTGTCTTCTCATAAGATTCAACACCCTACCTTTTCCCTGGCTGCTTGTTTTCATTGTTCTTTCGAAGAAATAATCCAGGCTCATACGTGGACTATACTGAACACCTTCTTCTCCCATTACCTGCATCATGTGGCCATTTCCTCCTCATCTGGATATTGTGTTCCACCTGTGGCCATATTCCACACATTAATTCAACTGTGAGTGAGTGTGTTCTATATATATATATATCATATCCCTTACAGAGTCCCGAACTTTTCTATATTTGATCCCACTCTGTTGTGAGTGGCGCATATCTAGGTATACTTTTCAGCTGGGGAAGTCCCATTCTACAAATTTCTGGATGCTGGTTCCCAGGATATGGTTTTGGAAAGGAGCTGGACCAGCCTCCAAATCCACATTGTACAATCTTTCAGGTCTATAATGCCCACTGTTGAGATGGGGTGTTCTGCAAAACTGCTAGTAGGTTCACCTTGCAGTATATTGCATCATAAGTATGCCTGTCTAAGACCATACTTACTCATAGACTATCATGAGTAAAGTAGTATCAGAATAACTGCCCATTTCTCTGATACTGGATTGAATAAATCAGGACTGACTTGCTTTTCAAAATAGGGTTTTGTGGTCACCAGTTGCACTGTCTCCAGTGTTGTCTTCCTTCCAGACTGTCCACCACATTATTCCACACTTTTTCAAGTGGTGTAAGGTAGTTATTGCCACTTATCAACTCCTAGCCACTGGGGTGATAGACCATGGAGGCTTCTTCCTGAATGTGCTCAATCCCATTTAGTTGAGAGTATGGTAGTGGTGTTCTGTTGGTGTAGATGGTGTGAATCCTCCTCCTACCACAGACTGAAAGACAAATACCTCATGCTCTCTGGTTATGGACTGTAGATAATCTACTGAAATGCAGTTCAGCCCTCCAGCTGGTACCCCTCATCCTACCACCACCTGGATGTTGATTTCCAGGTGGTCTGGTGTTGGATTAGAGCTGGACCAGCCAAAATACGTCCTTACACATCTAATGGTATGGAGCCCTTGACCCATTGGACTCGATAATAAGTTCCCAATGTTGACAGATTATGGATTTGAGTGGACCACCCTGTTGCAATCCTTCTTCCTACCATCATCTAGATATCAAATACTTGGGTGGCTGGTGTTGGTTTTGGATTTGCACTGGTATTACGTGAGAAGAGATAAGGTATCATATTGGAAGTTATAATTTTCCTTCATTAAAAATGTATATTCAATAGAAACTTACCTCTTTTCACACTTTCCACCCTTCTTCCCCACTTCTGGTGCTTTTTTGGTGTCTAATCTGAAAGTGGAGATGGAGTTATATAGTATAGAGGGAGGCATCTACAACATGAGGGTGTGTCACACTCCTATTAGTGGAGGGTTGTCGCATGAGCATTTGTATGCTACAACATAGCTGAACCATGTTGAAACATGGGGTAAGTGGGAGTTTCAAGGCTACTGGTGAGCCAAAACCTTGTGCATATAGAGGTAAGTATCTATTGTAAATACATTTTTAGTGTAGGAAAATTATAACTTTCATGCTAAGAATAAATTTTTTTTCATCGTACAGTTTCATATTTCATTTACTTAATCACTAGAATCTCCTAAATGAATATCAATTTTATCTGTTTTTTTCAACCATAACACCTTGTAATTGCCATAAAAAATAAGAAATATATCTAAATTACTCTGCTTTCTTTCTCAAATGACTGCAGATTGTAATAACAAATTACAGTTATTTATCCTAAACAGCCTCATGCTCGTAAAGCATGCATTTTTTCATTTAATTTCATTGTTTTATTACTCTTTTATGAACCATGTTTAACTACTAAACTTCCTCAGCATTGTCTCAAATGGATTTGTTTTTAACATATTAACTAACTACATGATATTTGTAATAATTTATGGAACTTGAATTTCATTCAAGCTTAACTGTTTCTTTCTTTACTAAAGAAAAATACTTTTTTTTCTGCTTACATATTATGAATTCTCAACAATGGTAGCATCTTCTTCACCTTGTGATGGTGACAATGTTACTAACATGGGAACTTTGTCTTCTATTTTTACTGGAGGCTTGTTGTCTGTGGAGGATGTGGCTGCCATTGTTCAATGGATTGTAGGTTTTCTTATGCATACAGGGTCTCCTTCTTCCATCCATTTGGATGACATCCCTTCTCCTCAAAAATGAACAGGATGACAATGATCTTGACCATCTGTTTCCCTCACCAGGGTTTGCTCAAGGTACTACTTTATCTATGGAGAAAAATCCTCATCCTTCTAATCTCTTTTTTTTTTTTTACATGATTTTGCAGTTATGTCTTTATTTTCTCCAGTGCCTTTGATATCTCTCATTCTTCACTACACCAAACCCACACTTAACATTATTTTGTATTCCCCCATTTTCCTGACATCAGGGTCCATGAAGACTTGAACAACTATGCACCAGTACTCGCACGCCTCGTCCTCCTGGCTTACAGCTATTCTTCATTTGAGTTTCTTGATTCCTAATCTTTGGAATCTCTTTTACCTGCTTTGGGGTGGACCACTTAGCTTGTACTTCACTTACTAGTGCCTATTTTTAATGCCTTTGTCTCTTTCTTACCACCCTCTTACATTACCTCTTCTTCCTTCACCTTATTTCTGAGGCACTTCATCGTGCTTCTGAAAGGTTTTCTGCACAGGTTTGTTCTCTCCACCACTTTAGCCTGTACTCCTACTTTTGATCTATCCCTCCTTACTTGGTTTCTCTGCTAGTTGGATTAAGATTCTTTCTTAACTAATGTTGGCCCACCTCACTTTTATCTCCATGATCTTCGTTGGGCTCCTTTTTTTTGCCTGGACGTTTTTGGTGGTGTTCCCGACTCTCTGAAGACCCAGGTCAAGGTGGCCTGGCATTAGTTCTTATTGTCTTTTTTTATTTTTGTTTTTCACAACCTCGCCATTCTGTTCCTGTTTCTAGGCCTACTCAATTTGCGTCTCTCCTTCCCATTTCTGCTTGCTCTTTTTCTTCTTTTGTTTTCTCACTTCATGATGTTAGGGTCATTGCTCATCTTATTGGTGAGTATCCTGTCTGTTCTAGCCCAGTGGATGCCCATCTGTCTCGCTTTCACCAGCTGTTTGTCTATATATTCAGCTGACAGATGAGTTCCTCATGTTCTTCATGTTCACTCCTTTTCCTGTTTCATTTGCTCCTCTTTCCGACCTTGCTTTGAGGATGTGGTCTAGGATCTCTTGACCAAAAATGCCATCAAGAGAGTATTTACTTCTTCTTTGGAATATTACTCTTCTCTCATTGTGGTCTCTAAGAAGACTGGGGACTGACATTTGTTTATTGACCTGTTGTCTCTCAACCAGTTGATGGTTTCTTTTCTCTCTGATGGCCCTTTTCTCCTATTCTGTGGATGACCAAGCCCAGCGTGTCAGAAACGTTTTTACACATTCCACATACTCTATCATCTGGACATTTTCCCTGTTTCATCCATCAGACCTGAGTCTTCCAGTTCTATACTCTTCCTCTTAGCATTTTGTCTGCTCCTTACATTTTCAATCCAGTCCTGGGTTCCTTTCCTCACCATATTCATGGATTGGGGTTGAAATTCCATTATTACATAGATGTTTGGCTTCTCCTTGCCCCTTCTTAGAAGGACTCCTTCTCTCATACCTCCCTTCTTTTGCAAGAGGCTGCTTGGCTGAGCTGACTAGTCAAGCATTACACATTTTGCAATGTCTACCTTTGAGCATATTCTTCAGCTCTAATTTCAGTCAGGCTCAGCCTTTACCTCTTCACCTGTGAACTATAGAATGTCTTGTTACCAAAATTTCTGCTTCTCATTTATACACATTAGGTTCTTTTTCTTTTGGGGACTTTGGTTTTACTTGAACCATACTCATACCTTTAGGTCATACACACATGTGCCTCCTCCAGTGTCTTCAGTGTTGAGCCTACCATCTTCTGTTCTGAGGAACTTTTCTTGGTGACTCGACCATGCTGATACCACAGTGGACATCACCATGCTACCCCCTGACCGGATTTCCATATCTTCACAGATGCTTCTCTGTCAGGCTTGGGCTTGTCTCTGAATAACAAAATGACCCAGATCACCCCAGATCAACATACTTGAACTTCTCGCAGTTCGTTGGGCATGTTCCCATACCATTCCAGAACTTTTTGCTTTCTTGTTCAGAACCTGCTATTTGGGGCTCGGGTAAGTCCCATAGCTTGTAATGTGCTGGAGCTCTGAATATGGGGTTAGATCGCCTCTCTTGGACAGACAGAATGGTCTCTCTCTCTCTGTCTTCAGGTTTTTCATTGGGTTTGCTCTTGGTTGGGCATGCCTCTTAACATTAACTTTGCCACTATCTCAATACCAAACTTCCACTGTTTTGATTTCCAGTTCCTCATCCTTTGGCACTGATGGTTGATGTTCTCAGCCAGGAATGATCTCTTTTTTTTTCTATATGGCTAACTTTCTCTTCATCTCCTCTAATTTGTACTTGCCTTGATTTAAGGCATTCGTTGTCAGATCCTGTTGGTGGCACATCTTTGGCATGCACAACCCTGGTTTCCTCTGCTTCATTAGTTAGCATCTAGGACCTCTTTCCTCTTCTCCATACACTCTCTTTCTTGTTTCAACCTCACACATCTCTTTTTCACCCTGGGCCTGGGATATTGTCCATTCAACTTAACGTGTAGGATTTGTCTGTTCAGTCACCCACAGGACCAGACTCTCTAATCATGTAGCCTTCTTCATATTGCATTCTTTCATCCTTTGACTTTGTCTGTCTATTAATAGAAGTGGCAAGTTTTTCAACATTGGTCCATCTACCACTCTCTTCCTCTGGGCCAACTTTTCAGCCTTTTATACATGGTTGTTAGACCATAGGTTGTCGATTTCGGTCATTTTGCACTATCTGTTACTGTTGGGTGTTTTCTTCCCTTATCATCTTTATTTTGTTTTCTTCTTTCCTTCTTCGCTGTCTCCCTTGTCTGACTCCCATGTCTGACTGGGACATTAATATGGTTTTACATGCTCTCACATGTGCTGCATTTGAGTCTTTGACTTCCCATTCTTTATACCATCTTTCATTGAAGACGTACATCCTTCTTCTTGCAGCCTGTAGTCATTGTTCTTTAGATTTCCAAAACATACTTACCTCTGCTCATACTACAGCTATTACTCGACTGCCAGTTTCTTCCTTTGCTCATCTAAGCATTGGTCTGAATTTTTCTCACTTGCTCCAGTCTTTTATACCCCACTTAATTGCACTTGGTGATTTTTGTCTCATGACACTCTCCATCTACGTCAGTATGCCCTCTATCCTGGAACTGCATATAAGCACCTCATTCAGAAACTGTTATCACTTTTTTCGTCAGAGCATTCACTAATGGGTTTCTCTGAGTTATGATTGTTAGGAGATACTTTGAGTGTTCTTCATGTCACCTAGAATATTTTCATAAATAATTTTTTTTCATTTGACAAGCCAATATATGGCATGAGTACCCGGGTTATTATTTCCAGCACAGAAGCAAATCAGGTCTACCCTACCCCACCTCCAATATCTAGCATCACTCAGCAATTGGGGAGGGAGAGTCATTCTCAGTAGAAACTGTCAGTGAGCTTATTGTAGTGAGATGGAGACATATATTTAGTTTGGTGGTGTTCCTCTGGGGAGCTCTGAGGCTGCAGTTGAGGGCGATCCTGAACATTTTGTAGAGAATTTATATTCATTTTCCTGCACCTTCTTTTCTTTTGGCTTCTCAGGAGGCTACTTTGGGATAAGCTGCCTCTGGCTCTTTTTTCTTCAGTTAGCCCATTCAGTGTGTGATGTTTGGGGTTCTTTCCTTAGTTGCTTTTGAGCCTGCGCCTTACTTGATGGTTGAAGTTATGGTAGTGAATACCTAGTTTCGATCTGTCCATTGACATTGTGGTTTGTGTATGGAGATTTACTGCTCAGTTATGTGAAAAGACAGCTATGCCTTATCCAGCATGGTTGTTAGAACTACATAATTTGGCCTACCACTGCCAGTTGGAAGCATATTCCAACTCTCAAACAATATGCCCCTAGAAATTAGGGGTTCTGGAACAGACTTTATAGTTAACCTGAATAGATCGATGCCCCCTGGTGGGATAGTGGTAACTCTACGGACTTACAACTATAAAGTCCAATGTGTTTTCCTAAAATTAAACTTTGTTGAAAGATTCTCAGGATCACCAAGTCCATTGATGATGAGTTGGACCCATTGTTAACATGCGCATTGGTTCAATTGTCAGCTTCTACATTCATCTTTGTTGTTATTGGCATCTCAACATTCATCAGCTCCTTCAGGGGGTCATAGTTTTGCCCCTATTCGGGGGTCCCAACATCAGCCCTTCTGTCCATTGGTACCCAGAATATATTTTGTCCATATCCAAGGGTTCCAATGTTCGGTCAGAATACTACCAATGGAGTTAGTGATTATTGTTTGCCATCAGGGTCTGTGAGGACTTGGCTCCGATAATTTCTGGATGTGTGGTAAATCGTAACCATGGATCCATGGTCACTATAGGTCCTTGGGTCAGGATTAGTTATTCAGTTCACATTTTCACCATTAATATTCACCAAACTTGTATGGTTTCCATCTTCCTCAGATCCTTGGAGTTTGGAAGTTTGTTCTAGGGCTATCACAGTTTGGTTGGTCTGGGAGAGAGAAAGAATCACGCCAGTTATTCTGGGGTTTTATTCCCATCAGTTTGTCGGGCCAAAGACGACAGGAGATTGGTGTCCAGTCATCAATTTTTCTCGTCTATATCAATTCCTAGATTCTCCAAGGTTTACAAGTCACTCATTTCTCACTTTTGAATTGTTTTTTTTACTAGGATTGGAGATGTCCAAGTTTGATGGAGTTGGCTCCTACTTGCAGATTGCCATAGTGGTGACATTATGCAACTATTCGCATTTATTGTGCACAAAGGTCAGGTACTGCAGTTTAGGGTTTTTACCATTGGACTAGCATTGGCACCACGTGTGTTCTGCCAAATCGTACGAGCATTTTCTCCTTGTTTTCGAATTTTGGATCTCCTTTCTCAGGACCACTCCTATCATTTCACTCTACTAGTTTGCCATGTTCTACAGGTGATGACTGCAGTAGCAGATCAATTGTCTCGACCCAAGAAGATTTTACCAATAGAATGGATGCTGCATCGCGAGGTTTTCTGTTAGATTGGCTCTCATTTTGAAACTCTAGTCTCCAGGACCTCAGCCACGGGCTTTTGTAATGGATGCATTCCATCAGGATGGTATGAGATTACAACTCTAAGTCCTTCTCTCCAATTTGTATGTTATCCAAGGTACTAACTATGATTTCTTCTAACCCATGGTCAGGTCCTGTTAACAGCACCCTATTAGCAGCTACACTTTGGTTTCTGCTTCTGTGGTACCTTCAGGAGTGCCCACCTCTTTCACTTCCTCTTTGGCCATTTCTGTGGAGGCAGCCATGATCTGACATGGTACACCCAACTATCCAGCAGCTCAAGCTTCAGGCATGGTAGTTATGCAACCCTTCAAACAGCATCAGTGTTTAATTTCTAAGGCTGCCAAGTAATTACTCAGTCTTTGCCTAGTCCCACGATAAACATATATCAACAAAAATGGCACACATATTGGCAATGATGTCTTGAGGGGAGGTTGAACCCACTTCGATCAGAAGTGCCAACCATAACTCGTTTTTTGATCTGGCCCTTTGGCTAGAGTTTTGTATCTTCCAGAGTTGCCTTGTATAAGGTGGCCTTATCGACTACCATTTGATACTTGAGACAAAAGTTCTTTGAATCCCCAGTACTTTCTGGCTTCCTCAAGTCGCTTTGGGTCCTTTTTCCCAAACAAACATTCCAGTTACATAACTGGTATATTAAGGTTACATTACATGTTCATTTGCATTACCTGTTGTTACCTTAGCCACATGTGCAATGTATTACCTTTCTCTGAAGGATTATTTTTCATTGTTACTGACCTACAAATATCGCCAGTTGGAGTGGTTTTCGCTTTATCATTTTACCTATGTCCTCAGACTGGTTCTTCTTTCCTAAGGCTCTGTCAGACAGGAAAGGGGATAAATCCTTTACACCAATTCTTCTGATCACTATTTCTCACTTTTATGACCGATCAGGTTGTTTGGCATTATTTGCTGCAAAGCAACTAGGCTATCTGTGCTAGACTGATCAGATTTTGATTGTTTGTTATGTCCATTGTGAGTTTTGTTGCCCACATTAGCCTTTAGAGATGCTAGAAAACTTTTTCTTCATTGGGATCATTTCATTTCCTTGGATTTATCTCCAGTTATGTTGACGAGATGGGTACGGAATTAATCCATATTGCTTATTCTGAGCTCCCTTTGATGACAAGGAGTCTTCTGTGAGTCACATATAATCACATTCGTTATATTTCTATGTTCTTAGTGGCCCAATTGAACTGTCTGCTGCAGGACATTGTGTGGGCTGGTATGTGGTCTTCTCCCAATACTCTTATCTCACATTATTTACATAATCTGGTAGCATCTTCATCTGAGGATTTTCGACTACCCCTCTGTAGCCATCTTAACTATTTCCAATAGATTATACAGAGGGGTGAGTATTTTCATTGCAACACTTCTCTCTGTTGCTTACCTTGTTTACACAGGATCTCTCTCTGTGGTGAGTGTTGCCAAAGCAGCATGCTTTTATCAAACCAATTCCACACTAGCAATCACTAATTCAGTATACTTTATTTAGGTTGCAACATGCTCTATAGAAATAAAGTGTTCCATAACTCCACCTAGAGGTTGACCGGGTGGTATTGCTGTACTATGCTGGACCACCACACATGGACTGTCATGAGTAATTGAGTTGGTTTGTTTTTAAAATCTAGGGAACTTGGTCAGGACTCCCAAATGCACATTACCAATTCTACTAGTGGAGTTAGGGAGTCCTTATCACACCCATTTTTCAGTCACTGGGATGATGGTAGACAGGAGCTTTTTCTCCAGTGTTTCAGTGAATTTCCTCCATTCTTGGAGAAGAGGGCAAAGGTGGAGGCCCTCCTACTTGGGTCCCTGGATGTTTTTCTCAGATATCGGTAGGAGAGGCACTGGCCTACTTGGAAGCCTAATCATAATATCAGTTCAGATTTGATGCTCGGCTATCCAGTTGGGTTGAGCATGACCCTTTTTTTATGATCAATGCTGGTTCAGTACATTGTTCACAGAAGAGGGTCCATTGTCTCCTCATGATTCCAAACACAAAGTGGTCCCATCCTAGATTTTTGGTTGCAAACAGTTTGTCTCATGTCCTTTCCATAATTCTGGGAGTAAGTGGAAATTACCTTGTCTTCAAGATTGGGGAGTGAGGATGAGTGATCATAATTCCAGACTGGAGGAGTTCTGTTTCTTCAGGTTGAGTAAGGTGTATAAGATCCCATCATTCCAAGCCTGGGGTGTTGCCTTTTGGATTTCTTCAGGTTGAGGAGAAGGTTCACCTTCTGGTGGCTCGCAACACATCCCTCTATGGCTATAGGTTGGGATCCACTCATAAGAATATATATACATATGTATATATATATATATTTTTTTTTTTGTGGTCCAATTGCCCTAGCCACCAATATTGGATATAGGGACCATGGCCCTATAATTCCAACCCTGAGCAGTGTAACCTTAGATATCTGGTTGGGGCCTGGACAGTAGTGATGATATATCATGTCAAATTTCACCCACAGTAATGAATTAAGTTCCAGGTTATAGCTGTAGTGTGAGGAGAGGTAAGGATGTTTTGAAAGTTAACATTTTCATAACTCAAAAATGTATTTCCACTAATACTAACCTTTTTTCACACTCTTCTGCCCTTCCTCCACAATAAGAGCAGGTGTTAGAGACTGTGTATTGAGTTAGTCTTGAAAAAGTGATAACATTATCTGAATGGGGTGCTTATATACAGTACCAGGATAGAGGGTGCATTGATGTAGGTGGAGAGTGTCACGAAACAAATAATGACAAGTGCGATTAAGTGCGGTATAAAAAACTGGAACATGTGAGAAAAAAATCAGACCAATGCTTAGATAGGCAAAAGAAGAAACCCTGACGTTTGAGTAACAGCTGTAGTGTGAGAGAAGATAAGTATTATTGGAAATACATTTTCGATTTAAGAAAAAGATCACATATGTACCATCAATGCTTCCCACACTGTCTTTCATTGTACATATTTACTCCTGTAAATAGATTTGGCTTTTCTAAGACTTTGGTTGCTCATGAAGGTTATCATTCTTTCTCTCCTATCTTCCTCACTTCTATGTTCATTTGGACCAGGATCATTTTCTGTGTCTTGTTTTTGTTGTGCAGTGTTATTTGACACAAAATCTGCTTTTCAGGGTTCCTATCATTATTTGTTTTTGTCTTTGGACCCCTCTTCATTCAAGGACTTATTGCCTCCTACCCTTATTGGGTGGGTTTGTCAACTCCTTTGGTCAGACCATACCATTTCTTGGACTATCATGGAAAAAGCTGACACCAGGGAAGTGATTTCCCATTTCTTTGGCTCTCACTTTTCAAAACAGGGTTTTGTAGTCATCCATTACACTGTCTACAGAAAAAAAAACATTTTTAGGAGGCATTCAATGGGGATCTGTGCTCTTCTCCAGGTCCCCCCCCCCTCTTCAGGAGGAGCATGGGAGACCCTTGCCACATACCAATTCCTAGTCACTGAGGTGTTGGATCATGGAGAGTTCCTCACTTATTGTGTGTGGCACAATATAGTGTGCAATAAGACAGTAGGGTAGAACTGGTCGCCCCTCAAACAGCTAGAGGGCCCTCCTCCTGCAGCAGGACAGGTTTGTCATTTCCATCTCTCTCTGTGTGGAGGTGAGACACACACAGTATTCTGATCACACCCTATCCACACTACACTTCTGGCTTGCCAACCACCTGTGTATGAGTGAATAGTTGTTCAAACAAAAATTTCTGTCCACCTCTGTGACACCTAGAGCTCTTTTACCTTTCCTCCCTCTTCCATCCAGGTGAAAAGTATACCCTGATCGAGACCGGATGCAGTATCTTTATGCGTGTGCCCCAATGGAACTCCTGCTATCAGATGTAATACTTCATGGGCTTTCCCATCAGGTACTTTCAGAAGGGAGCTCATGTAGGTTTAATGTTTGTACTATTTTCTTCACCATTTCAGTGTGAGATTCCAGCTATCCTGTGTACACTTTCATAATGCCTCATCTACAAATGAAGTTATTTTGAGCCCAATTGCTGAAGGGGAGTTACTGCACAAAGAGATTGTGTCACCATCCTATTGGTGGAGGGCTATTGTGCAGTTCACATTAAACATGTGATTTTTAGGTGGGAGTTAGCTGAAGGCTAATGGCATGCACATCTCATAGGCAAATGTGTGAAGGATCAAGCTATTCTGTGTGAAAAGGTAGGTATCTATCAGAAATATATTTTCAGGTAAGGAAAATGTTAACTTCTGTAGCATTAATCAGGATTTGTTTAGGTTTTTTTAATGTTTTTAAACTTGAGATATTATTTTTGAATAATTTGATTACAATATGTAAAATGCTATTCTAGTTTTTAGGTTGAGTCAGAAAGTCCCTTCAGGCACTGGATTGTTCTATAAGAAATTCTAAATATGTAAATGTTAATGACAGAAAGACTGATGATGAAAAAGTAACTCTGTGAATCAATATCCACCTCTCATAAGTACCTAACAAGTCTTTGAAAATGTAATTTTTTGAATTTCTCTTAAGTTATTTTGGATTTAAGATTATTCAGATATGCTCTATTCTTTCTCTTATGCTGCTTTCATTAAGAGTATGGTTATGATGTTTAATGTATCTGTTTTAATTATTTTTAATTTTGTATTATGATATACTTTTTCATAAATATTATTTTGTATTGTTAGCTTAGTATATGGATTTTAGACTAACTTAATTCTCCTTAGCTGGCTCAACAATAGGAGGGTACATAATTGATGAAATAATGCATTCTAATCAGTATAAGTAAGAATATAAGAAAAGTATATTATATGAGCTATATTCATTACTAAGTCGATTTCTGGCTCTGGTCTCTGTTAGTAGCCTGATTTGATCAGGAGTTTTTCTTTAGGAATTTTTTATGATTTATTAGCATTTAAATTTTTTTCTTAAATACCATCCCATGTAATTTCTTACACAGTAGGTGTTCCATAATAAAGTTATATATGATTATATTGTAGATTTTTCAGTATGTTTCCTACTGGAAATTTATATTTTAATTTTTAAGAACTTCTGAAAAGTCGCATCTAATAAATAAATAAAATGTTTTACATTTGTTTTAAATATTGAATTGTTACAGGTTTACTTGTCGAGCCTTATTTGAAAGACACAAGTTGCTTTTTGCTTTTCACATGTGTGCTAAGTTGTTAGAAGCTTCAGGAAAACTTAACTTGGAGGAATACAATTTTTTCTTGAGAGGAGGCATTGTAAGTTCTGTGAAGATTTATACATCTTATTTGTGATAAAATAATGAAGAACTTTGTGCCAGGACTATTTTAGGTTCAAGTACAGGGGTTGAGAACTTCATATTAAAATAATTTTGGAATCTAACCACATTGTTATAGTCCATGTTGCTACGTTTGATAATGCTCTATCTTACAGCCATGCATCTTGACAATAACTCTACAACTTAGTTTCCTTAAATGGCTTTGTTGTCTGTAAGAAAGTTTTGTACACTTGACTTGTGTTGCTTTTTCAGATAAAGATCCTTCTTTATTATGTTGTGTACTGTTATCTTGAGTCTGTAACAGCTCTTGTTGTTGATATTTGTGTTTGTGGATTTTCACCTGTTACAAGATGCCACACTTTGCTTATCATGGCTGGGGTACAGCTTGATGCAGGGCTATTCTTAGAATGTCCTAGTACCTCAAGTTGATACTTATTCCTTTGTTTTCCAATGCCATTAATAAAAGGGAGATCTCATTCCATGAATTGAACATATCCATACAATCTGAGTATTTGAATATTGTACATCAGAAATAGTTGTTGCATACCCTTCTCAAAAGTGATCAGTTTTTGGTAGCATCATACTACCTACAAGTACCATGCAATGCCAAAATTTAGTTCTGATACATGTCATTCCACCACAACCATATATTGGCTATGATTGTTGTGTGTTTACCAATCTACATATTCAAAATCGTTTTATTATAATGTACTCAGCCCTCTGTATTTTCTACTAAAATTTATTTTGGTAATTATTTATAGTCTTCATTAGAATATATCAATAAGCTGAGAAAACTGTTATTGAGATGACTATGGTTGTGTGAACTTGAGTACTAATTTATTATAACAGATACTAAGATACTAATTCAGTGGCTTGGACTATTAATTTCACATAAAGCAGACTATCATATATATATATCTTTAAGAAAATAATACGTTTTAAAAACTTTGGGTTTCAGAAATGAACAAACATTTTAATCTCTTTAAAATATTTAATTAGTAATATACAGATGTCAATGTTGCAATTATTGGTGAACCATGAATAAATTAATGAATATTACACTTTTCTTCTAATTCAGTATTAATTCTAAATGTGTATATGTGTGTAAAGTACAAACATGGCATGTACAGAACTGTCTGATTATTCAGGTTATCTTACATAATTCTCTTCTGTTGCATTTTTACAAAATTAATTAAAATGCATAGAGTGAAAACTTAAATTATGACCTGTGTATTTGCAACATTTTACTTGTGGTAGTTTTATGAAACATAAATTGAGATTTAATGAACCTGTCACTCTAAAATTAAAAATGACAAAACTATTATAGTTTAGTGAAGATATTCTTAGATAATAAAATAAATTATGCTAGAAGATATCTCATTTATTCAGTCTTAGTTGAAATAGGATAAGGTCTAAAATTGTAAGACTATAAAAATGTAATTTATTTTTGTTATAGTATTAAAGGTATCAATATCATACATTGGGTTTGATTATGTAAGATTTTGAGATATACTTTTTTTTTAATCATAAGTATTTATATCTATTTGACAGGTCTTGAATCATCAGGAACAAATGGACAATCCCAGTCCACACTGGCTAACAGAGTTAGCTTGGGACAACATAACAGAGCTAGACAAACTACCTACTTTTGTTGGTATTGCTAATTCTTTTGAGCAATATCCCCAGGATTGGTATCAGTGGTATATCAACCCCTATCCTGAAAATTGTTCGCTTCCAGGTAAACTTTGCATGTCATTAATATGTACGAAAGACTGTGGCATAGCCAGGTACTAAATTTTGGGTGGGCCTGGAGTTACAATGGATAGGCAAGAAACAATACATATGGCATATTTGGATGAGGTAACCACCAAGCAGTCTTTTATTGGGTGAGCTCAGGTGGTGAGTGGGTGGACTGCGACTCACTCATAACTACATCACTGCTAGAAGATATTGTTTAGTCCCAAGATATATGATTCAATATTCAGTTCAAATATCAGAAAATGTGTAAAATAATTTATGGTGGTGTTTATATCTGCTTTGTTTTTATAATAGTTGCAGGTTACTGTTAATAATTTTCTCAATAAAGCTTTATGCAATGTATGAAAATATTTTTACATACAGCTTTACTTGCTATTAAACTCAGCAAAACTCTCCACAAAGCTTTAAAAGATTGGTTCTTTTCATATAAACAGGAAAATTTCAAACAGTCTTCCTGATCTTCTTCAGATAATGTTTTCATAATATATTCCAGGTAATATAATTTCTCATATGATGTTTTCTGTTTGTGTTTCTTTAAAAAAATGCTAATGGATTTGAACTATCTGCTGGATGAACTTGTATGTTTTAATTCATATTTTGTTTGATAAACTTCAAAATTTGTTTATTTTTTGATTCAATTGCATACATAGTTTTAAGTGCTCAGTTACCGATATTTTAAAAAATCAATCATATTTTTACCCCTTATGATTATTGTTTGTTTTTTCATTAAATGTTATGTATGCTTATTTACACAGTGCACAGTTCTATCACTGAATTAAAGGAAAATTTGTAATTTGTTTATTTTTTGTTTTAGCTGAATGGGAAAACACCTGTGGAGAGTTACAGAAGATGTTGATTGTGCGTTGCCTACGTCCTGATCGAGTTACTAACTGTGTTAAAACATTCCTGATCAACAGTTTGGGGTCCAGGCATGTGTCTTTTGTAAACTCTTTACAAGAATTATAAGTGGCTAGCTAGCAGACAAACAGTTATATCATATAACTTTATGTTTTACACAAACATCACAATGTGCATTAATATCTCACACTTATTACAGGTTTGTGGAACCTCCTGTGCTTGACATGTTGGCTGTGTTAGAAGATTCAACTGCTAAAACTCCTCTTATGTTTATTCTTTCTCCTGGTGTGGTAGGTATAATTTTGTTAGACTTTTTAAGCCAGTTGTTGGTCTGTCTCCATCTCTCTGTGACTACATTAGATTATCTGTTTTTGATTTCAAAACCTAATGATTTTTAATATTTTATCAACAATTATTACAAATCATTACATTTTGGAATAGATAATTTTGATAAAATACTGTTCATTTATGCCAGATTTTTTAAAATTCTATATTTAGTAATGTGTAATTAACTTAGCAGTTTACTTTTAAAGTATCTTTAATACTTATATGTACCCAACCCATTTTTTTGATGTACATTTTTAGATGCATTTAATATGTCTGATGATGTAAAAAAGACTTACTTCTATGAAGCATAAAATGTACTTTAAGCTTATGACATACAACTTTGGATGTTTACTACAGTATTATTAAATTTAATTAATTATGAATAATATCCCATTACAACACTTCTGTAATGTCAACTATCCTGTACATATACACATTTAAATAGTCTACTTTTCATGGATTTTATTCATTACTATACAAATTTTTATTTATTATTACATCAGATTGTTGTATTTTTACAGGGAAACCTCATACTGATCATTCAAGTACTTTTTGTACAAATGGAATGTGAAATTAAATATTAAATAGTCTTGTTTTACTCAGTTTTTTTCCTCAGATGTTTAGCTGCTTCATAAATCTTTCCTTTTCCAATTTTTTTAGTATATGTAAGTGTAAAATATGTTTGAGAAAAACTATCAAATTATTTTTTTACATAGTGCTTCCTACCAATGTTTATACTAAAGGTGATTATTCACTGCTTTTAGTAAAAGTAACAAGAACTTATAGTTTAATACAAAACAGAGCATTTTCTTTTTTTTTTGAAAGAATATTTATTTTTGAGATCCACTATATAATATGCACCATGGAATTACTTGCTCTGACAGTTCAATGGTCACTTTAATATTGTTTTTTCTTTATGTATTTAGTTTTGCTTGTGATTTAGTAAAGGTTACAAATATCATTTATAATGTATAATTGATGCAATTCACCTTTGACTGAAGACAGTGGTGTTAGATGTGGTTTATGACTACTTTAGAATATATATATATGTATATGCTACAAGTATAAAGTGTTTTATATAAAGATTCCTTCTCTTTCAAACTTAGTCATTATTTTTCTTATAGGATCCATCTGGATCACTACATCATTTGGCTAAAACTCAGGGAATGGATCAAAGATTTAGTTCACTTTCACTAGGACAAGGTCAATCCCCTGTAGCAACACAGTTAATCAAAGAAGGAATTAAAGAGGTTAATACTACAACTATATGGGTCTAATTTTCATTCTGTTTGCTTGTTATTTAATTTTTATTATATATATATATAGTTTATTTGTTTTTAACGGGTGAATGATCTCAAAGCAGATAATAAGGCATTACATGAGTTATTATTTTACATTTTGTACATGTACTGTGTAGCACGCATTTGCTCATTTAGATAAAAAAATGACAAACAAAACTACTAATTTTTTTAAAGATGAAACTAATGATTTTGTACAATGAAATGTTAAATTAATATTAATTTTCTATCAAGCAAAAAAAATCATTTCCTTTATATATATGATAAAAAATCTATATCTATACATATTTAAGGGTTGCAAAGGAATAAATAAAACATCATTGAAGGCTTATTCTAAAATAGTACTGTTTAGAAGATTATTTTGACCAGTCAAAATTGTTACAAAAGAAGTACTGTATGAGATTTATTTATTAAGATTGGATGAACAGTAGTCTTATTGCAAAATTCTGTAACATGTACTTCAAATCTTTAAGGAGAATTGTATCCTACTACCATAATATTACATATCACAAAAATTTACTAGAGTTTTATGATTTTAATAGCAAATATAAACTTGTGAGCTCATTTAAAAATTGTCCAAATGAATAGCATGTTAATTGTACTACTGGCAATTAAGGCTACTTCAGCTATCACTTTTTCTTAGAAACTGATGTTGTGCAGTGTTTTTTTTTTCAATTTATAAATCAAATATTATGCTTAGAATTAAGGAATGAATTTCTTACTTATTATTTTAAACAACTTCTGATAAGAAGTATTCTGTAAGAGTTCAGGAAATACAACGTTGATCCTACTTTAGTGATGCATGTTTTCCCCTCATTTTTTCATTATTTATATTTTTAGGGTAAATGGATTTTTCTGGCCAACTGTCATTTATCTTTAAGCTGGATGCCTCATTTAGAAAGAATAATTGAACATCTTCAATCTGAACCCATACACCAGGACTTTCGGCTATGGTTGAGCTCAGCTCCACATCCTGATTTTCCAGTTTCCATTTTACAACAAGCCATAAAAATGACAACAGAGCCTCTAAAGGTAAAAATTTTCTAACACAGTAATTGTGCTATTAATTATAGTATTTTGGCACTTTTGTATAAAGTTAAAATCATAAATAATATTCAACGTTAAACAGTTACACAATTAAAAACATTTTATTTAGGCCTATCTATGGCCTTCAAAAACTTGACGACTCTACATGTTTTGATGTTACACTCCTGAGGATGACGTTGTAACATCGAAACATGTAGAGTCGTCAAC